>NW_027113640.1:643523-654883 GCF_000696795.3 Halyomorpha halys | reverse complement strand
GGATCATTTTTTATTTATAAACAATATTTAAAAAAACATAGAAAAAATAAAACAAAAAATCATATATCATTATTATATATTATAAATATTATGTAATTTGCCAAGTACTACCCTAAACAATATTTAAAGAAAAGGATTTAGAATTTTATTATATTTTTTCAGGACTTTATTTTATACCCTTTATTCACTTCTTTATTTACTACTTGCTTGAATTCTAGATTTAGAATTGTTTAAAATAAAAATGTACATTCAAGACTACATTTAAGAGAACATAAGTACAGTAAGACAAGGATTCTTTCCTGGTTATATATTCATGGTTATATGTTCATGGTCTATAGATAGCTTACAATAAACTAAAATAATAGCAGATTTTCTGTTATATTAAAACATTAAAATAAATGTCATTAATAAAACTGTCCGTGATATGTAGAATTATTAATTATGAGGATTGTAGATTAAATAGATAAACTATTTATATATTATTGAAATTTACTATGTATTCAAAATTAACACTATTAAAAAATTAAAAAAACAATATCAGGAATGTAAAAACACAAAACGATACATTATATTGATTTTGGATTTTAATTTTATTTATAGATTGTAAATTTTAATAATTTTTTCCATATTTTTTTTTCAAACGTTTTTAATCTCCTAGGGAAAAAAAATAAAATGATTGTTGAAATAGTGCTACCACAACAGCGATAAAAAAGAATATATTAGGAATAAAAAAAAGTATTGTAAAATGGGTATTTATATATTTTATTATAATAAAAACGGCATACCATCTGGACTATAGTACAATGTTCATTTATTGCCTAGCATAAAACAAATCCACTTTTTTTCTTCCCAATGTCAAGGGTCTACTTTCAAACCGAGTTTGTCCTGAATTCTTTCGCGATCAGTCAATCGTCTGTTTTGCAATATATTTTTTCAAAGGACATTTAATTAAATATATAATAATTATTGATTTGTTTATACCTCGAAATAATTTTATTATTCATTATTTTAAACAAAAAATGTATTTATTTTAGTTTAAAATAAACTTAAATTTTACTAATGTATGTTGTACAAAATTAAATTTTACTAAGATATATTTACATTCATAAAAATACTTGCCATATGAATTCTTAATATGCTGGATGCATCATGGTTACTGAAGATGATTCTAAAAATTATTAGATTAAATACATAGTTAATTTATGTTATATAGAATTAATGTATTTCCGAAATCTAGATTGATGGTAGAGAATGCAGTCTTTCTATGTAGCTAATTATAAAGGAACCAAAGACGAAATAAATGCACTCTAATCCTATAGGTGGCGGTATTGTGACGGACAAGTTTCTATTTCTCAACATGCCTTTGAGAAAGTTGAATTTATCGGCCTTGAAACTCCAGAAAGACCATTAATTATGAAATTTTTCGCTGGATAATGCTGGCTTATATTTGCTACCATTGACTCCAGAGGCATCTTAGGAGCAAAAAAGAACTACCAAGGTAGTCTTGTATCCGACTATTTTGAGACCAATGCTGACGAACGGGACGGAATGCGGGACAACTCCTTGAATTCAGGTTCATTCAGAAATGGCTCTCGCTAGTTCTAACGTCAAATTCTTCGTATAATCCATGTGGTGGTTTGTAATGAAATAGTTTTGAGACAGCACCCATTGCGAGCTGATGGCTTTTTACAATGATGCCGTTACATTAAAATTAGTCGACTACGGTGGACGGGACATCTGGCGAGAATGTCTAAGACCAAATCCCGAGGACGATGCTAGATAAACGGTTTCAGGTAGGCAGAACAATGATGCGCTGGGCGTTCGGAGTTGCTTGCTACATTCGGTCCGTTCAGTACAAGAGCCCAAGAGGAGAAAAAAGTCAGTTATCTCACCCCAATTTTTGATTATTGTAATGAAAACTATGTATAATTAATAGTCAAAATTGATGAGTCTGCCAAGTATAGGTAGGGGAAGTAAAAAATGGCGGTTGTTTCAAAGCTACAAAAAAAAAAACAACTAATTTTTCATTCGTAGCCCTATATCTTAAAAAGTAGGAACAACACAATAAAACCTAAGGGAACACTAGCTTTTTAAAAAGCAATATTTCATAAAAATGTTATATGGGACGTACTGACAGATCAGTAGTTATTGAATTTATTTTGAAAAATTTATAGCTCAAAAACCATTTGGTGTACAGATAAAGTAGTTTAAGATGTTTATCTTCTTAGGGGTAATAATTTACAAGAAATTTGCTAACATAAATTTATTTATAGTTGTTCGGACAAATTTTCATTTGGGAAATTTATATTCATATGTGAATATCATAAAAACTACTACCCCTACGAAGATAAGTATCATAAGCTACTTTATAGTAAGTTAAATTTCCTTTATTTTGAGTGTTGGCAGGAAAGGAAGGAAAAAGTCATAAACTTCTTTATACTCCTTAGCTATAATTCGAGTGCTAATAGACATCTGTACGTAACATAGCTCCTGAGATATAGATTTCTCAAAATAAATTAACTAACTACTAATCTTACAGTAGATTTTTAAGAAATTTTGCTTTTTAAAAAGCTATATATCGAGAACTATTGGACATAAATAGCTCTTTGAGGGCTAATATTTTAGCAAATTTACTATTCTTTAAATAATGTTCTTTTGGATTTCTAGTGTTGTTGGTAGTTTTGGCAGACTTATCAATTTTGACTATTAACTATACATAGTTTTCATTAAATTAATCAAAAATTGGGGTGACATAACTGCCTGTTTTTCTTCCCGGCTCTTGTTGACTCTAGATCTGGATGTCCGAAACTGGACAGCTGCAGAGAAATGACTGATGGTCGAGGTTCCACGAGGCATTGTTCCTTCACATATAGTAGCCCCAGTTAATAAGAATTAGAAACAATACGGTTACATTTGATTCTCACCAGAATAGAAGAAAATATTATTATTTTATTTTTTTTTATTAATTATTTTTTTCTGAATCGGTAGCAATCACTCTAAAACCATTCAAAGTTATTAGGTCCGCATTGTTTCATCGTTAAATTATATATTCGATTAAAAATATGGTTTGTCTTAACTAAATCTATTTTGGGGGACTAACGAGTGCGCCATTACTGACAGGTTTTATTTGTTTCCATGAAACACACTTTAGTTGCGTATAGTACAATACACATAGAAATAAACTTTTACCTAGGTTCAGTAAAAAATAATCAATGAAATAATAACAAAATATTGCTGAGCTTCATTCAGAGCTTTTTATGGAACAGCATAAAAAAATACATTAAATTCGTCTACACGGCAGACAATTTTCAGGTTTCCACTACGTTTCAAGCAAATTTTAAATTTCTTGCAGTAACGGAGGAGATTGAAACCCCATTTTATATTCGTTTCAAACACCTTGAGGGAATATGTCGGGAATTTCAAGGTCTGATATAAACAAGATTTGTATATGAAATGAGCTGAAGGGAAAGTAGCTTACGCCACCTTTTACGCGGATTTTATAGATTAATAAATCTGTTTCTTAAAAACGACCACTAGAAAATCTAAGAGAACGTAATTTAAAGTAGAGTAAATTTGCTAAAATATGAGCCCTAATAATGCTGTTAACGTTGGATGGTTCTCGGAAAATAGTTTTTTAAAATTCTACATTTCACAAAAATGTACTGAAAGATTAGTAGTTAATAAATTTATTTTCATAAATCGGTATGTCAGGAATTATATGACGTATAGATGTCTATTAGCACTCGAACTAAAGCTAGTTTTATGTACTATAATGTACTTTATGACTTTTACATTCGTAAGAATAGTAGTTTTCATGGTATTTGCTAAAAGAAATTTATTTATTGTTTTCCGAACAATAAGCTTGTTTAATGAAAAACATTATTTCAAAAATCATAAGACGCTCAGATATCTGCTAGCACTCAAATTGAAACTGGTTAAATTTATTATAAAGTGGCTTACAACATTATGATTGTATGAGTAGTAGTTTTATAATATTTGACCAAATAAATTCACAAAATATTAATGTCTAGTTCGAATAAGATGTTTGATATTTGAAAAAATATCTCCAGAACCATAGGAATTACATATGTCTGTCAGCAATCAAAATAAAGGAAATTTAACTTACTATAAAGTAGTTTATGACACTTATCTTCGTATTGGTAGTAGTTTTTATGATATTTACAAATGAATATGAATTTGAGAAATGAAAATTTATCCGAACAACTATAAATCAATTTATTTTAGCAAATTCCATGACGTAATACTCCTACCATGATAAATATCATAAACTACTTTATAGGTCATTAAACTAGCTTTAATTTGAGTGCAAATAAACATCTGTTCGTTGAATGATTTTTGAGATATAGATTTTTCAAAGTAAATTCGCTAACTGCTGATCTTTCAGTACATTTCCTACCACATTTTTGTAAAATGTCGAGTGTTTAAAAAGCTATATCTCGAAAACTATTTAACGTAAATAACTCTATTAGGTCTTATATTTTAGGAAATTTACTCATCTTTAAATGATGTTCCCTTAGGTTTTCTTGTGTTGTTCCTACTTTTTAAGATATAGAGCTCTGAATGAAAAATCGAAATTATTTACAGAAGTTAAGCATATAAATTAGTAGTGACCATAATATGAAGATATGAGGTATCAGTTGCAAAGCCCGTTAAAAGTATGCAGAAAATTTACTTCTTGTAAATTACTTAGTTCTTACTTCCTATATATTTTTATAAAGGTTTGGATTGATGTTATACACAACTATTAAAAATATGTAGTTTTTTAAATATTATTTTATTTATAAAAGTATAAAACGACTATATACACACATTTAAGTATAAATTAGTAATGCCCATGGTAAGATGAGGAAGAAGATGCAGAACCACCACTGCTGTAGCCAGAGGAACCGGAAGAACCAGAGTATCCACCATGTTGTCCGTAGTACGCTTCGGAGGAGTGTCCGTATTTCTGGGGGTGGACAGCGTGTCCTTTCCTCTCTACGACGGCGTTGAAACCGTTCTTCTTGTCGGCGGTGTAGTGGACGATCCTCTCGGTACCGTCGGGTTCGTAGAGGGAGTAGTAGCCCTTGACGACGTCTCCTTCCCTGGTCTCTTCTTGCTTCTTGATGTCATGGGTGTGGGAGTCATGGACGCTGTAATCGAATTTGTAGTGTGGTGGAGCCTGAAAGGATAAAAATTTAAAATCACAATCGAAGACAATGAAAACAATAAAGTCCTTATTATAAATAGTATAGAAAATTACATAGTAGTCGACGTAGTGTTCCTCCTTATGGCCGTAATCATGACCGTACTGGGCCACGGCTACTCCCATCAAACAGGCGAAAAGGGCTACCTGCAATAAAAATATAGTTGGTTAGTAATTAGTTATGTATAGTGAGATATCCATATATTTGTACAAGTGTGTGTTTGCACCTTGTACATGTTGATTGGTTGAGAGGACTTGCTTCGACTTGCTTCTGGCCTTTTCCTCTTGCCTTATATATTCAACGGGCATCGTTTCTTCATATACTATCCCTCCACTATTTCCACCCGTCAGGATATGTTCAAAACATTTTGTATATTCCTTTCATCAAGTTGTAGTCGTTTATTATAAATTTTTATGATCCTGTTCAATTTATAAAATGAATGTTATTTTGTAACGAGAGAAATTTCTACCTCATTTTAATATGGTCATATTTTAATTTATCATAGTCTTTATCACGATTATAAAAGAACGAGCCAGGTGAAATATCAAAATAATGAATTGACCAATATTTGAAAAACCATCTTATATTCTACAATATATTAGAAACTCTATTTAAGAATGAACCATTCTGCACTAAAATTTGAATCAATTTGAGCACTTAAAATTAAACTTCACCTTGCTTTTGTTTTAAATTTCATTAGTTTACGATATGTAAAATAAATATTTCTGGTTCTATGAATCTTCACGGTATCTTATTATTGTCTTATATCATCTTTAATATTTATGGTAAGATTATTAGAATATTTATTATTAAGCGTTGATCAATAAATACCAGTCGCACTAGTAATAATTTTCCAACATTATATTTAAATAAAGAAGGTTTAATATTGGTAAAAATATATCGAAAAATTGTTCGAGAAACTAAAAAGTTGGTTCTGAAAAAAATTTAAATAGAATTTTAAAAGAGATAAAAACGAAATTACATAATATATACGGAGGGCAACAAGTAATATATGGTTCAAGTAACTATGGTCCACTCCCCAAATCTCTCCGGTTTTTGATTTTGAGAATTCAATGGTCCGTAAAAATTCATGATAATTTAGGTTTCATCATCATTACAATCATTTCAGTACAAAGTTATCAACAGAACTGACATGAATTCGTCTTAAAATATAGTTTACTATCATAATGCCTAAAAGAAAAAAAATACCCCATTTAATTGGACACACCAAAGCCGAAGAGGGTTAGAAACCTAACAATATCCCCAAAAGACCACATACCACTGTTGTGATACACCGAAGATGAGATCAAAGGTCAATAAATTATGAGAGGAAGAGAGTATATATACGTGTATAGTGTAGAAAGAAAATTGATAAATTTACAATATATATTGTAGCTATGCATATGAAAAATGAATCTATGCATTGGATTGTAAAATATGTTCGTAGTGTTTTTTTACTGGAGATTTCAATAAAAACTGCAGATCCTTGTAAATATTTTTAATCAATTATATATGATCCATTTTGATCTATTACATGTTTCCATCGTTCAGGCAATTTTTTAATTCCGTCCTCACACATCTTTTCATATTTTTGGGCAATGAACTCCTCTATGTGCGTTTTGCAGTCCTCCAACGAATTAAAGTGTTTACCGTTAAGAGTTTTGAAGGGCCGAAAATAAGTGAAAATCTGTTGGGGTAAGGTCAATATTCAATATTTCAATTTAATCTGTGGTTATAAAATCATATTTATTTCGTCAATAATGTTTACATATTCAAGAAAAGTATTAGTCAAGATGCTTTTATGCATCAGTTTCAACCGAGATTTTCAAAACAAAATTTTATGCCGATCATGACTTATGAGAAAACACCGTCCGTAAGTGGTTTGCTTGGTTGAGAACCAGAAATTTTGACTTAGAAGACGCAAAGCGCCAAGGGGGTCCTTCAATGATGGCCAAATTAAAACATTAATCACAGACAACCCTCACTCTACGACACGGGATTTCGCAGAAGTGTGGCCAGTTGGAACAATTAAAGGCAGCGGTTGAGCAAAAGCGTCCAGCATTGGCTAATATCAAAGGCATAGTTTTCCATCACGAAAACGACCGTCCTCACGTGTCTTTGCTGACCCGGTAGAAATTATTGGAGTTTGGGTGGGATATTATCCTCCACCCACCCTATTCACCCGACCTTACCCCAACAGATTTTCACTTATTTTGGGCCCTTCAAAACTCTTAATAGTAAAGACTTTAATTCGTTCGAGGACTGCAAAACGCACATAGAGGAGTTCATTGCCCAAAAATATGAAAAGATGTGTGAGGACGGAATTAAAAAATTGCCTGAACGATGGAAAATATACTCTCTTCCTCTCATAATTTATTGACTTTTGATCTCATCTTCGGTGTATCACAACAGTGGTATGTGGTCTTTTGGGGATATTGTTAGGTTTCTAACCCTCTTCGGCTTTGGTGTGTCCAATTAAATGGGATATTTTTTTTCTTTTAGGCATTATGATAGTAAACTATATTTTAAGACGAATTCATGTCAGTTCTGTTGATAACTTTTTACTGAAATGATTGTAATGATGATGAAACCTAAATTATCATGAATTTTTACGGACCACTGAATTCTGAAACGATTTTGTTTTTCAAGGTTTTTCGATTTTCCGCAAGCAAATAGTAATATTAAGCAAATAGTAGTTTTTTTAAAGCAAAAAAAGCTAAAATTTGTTCCCGGTTTTCGGCGAGACCCGATCTTCAGGATACATAAGATATGTCTGATATGATTTCGTCTTAAAATCTAATTTACTATAAGAATCCGGCAATTCTACGGATACTCTTATAATTTATTTTCTTCATTTACCAGAAAGTTGCTCATTCTATTAGAAATTCCAGAGGCAGATGTGCTGAGTACTGGTTAGAATAACAAAAATACCATTAAAAGACTGTAGTTCAAAGGGAGCCAACCAGCGAAAATAAATTAAAAAATCAAAAACCGGAGAGATTAGAAGAGTGGACCATAGTTACTTGAACCATATATTACTTGTGAATCATTACTTGTTGCCCTCCGTATATATTATGTAATTTCGTTTTTATCTCTTTTAAAATTCTATTTAAATTTTTTTCAGGAATCAACTTTTTATTTTCTCGACTATTTTTCGATATATTTTTACCAAAATTAAACCTTCTTTATTTAAATATAATGTTGGAAAATTATTACTAGTGCGACTGGTATTTATTTATCAACTCTAAATAATAAATATTCTACTAATCTTACCATAAATAGTAAAGATGATATAAGACAATAATAAGATACCATAAAGATTCATAGAACCAGAAATATATATTTTATATATTCATTCGTTACCTAATGAAATTTACAACAAAAGCAAGGTGAAGTTTAATTTTATGTGCTCAAATTGATTCAAATTTTAGTGCAGAAAGGTTCATTCTTAAATAGAGTTTCTAATATATTGTAGAATATAAGATGGTTTTTCAAATATTGGTCAGTTCTTTTATTTTGATATTTCACCTGGCTCGTTCTTTTATAATCGTGATAAAGACTATGATAAATTAAAATATGACCATATTAAAATGAGGTAGCAATTTCTCTCGTTACAAAATATCATTCATTTTATAAATTGAACAGGATCATAAAATTGTATAATAAACGACTACAACTTGATGAAAGGAATATACAAAATGTTTTGAATATATCCTGACGGGTGGAAATAGTGGAGGGATAGTATATGAAGAAACGATCTCCGTTGAATATATAAGGCAAGAGGAAACGGCCAGAAGCAAGTCGAAGCAGTCCACTCAACCAATCAACATGTACAAGGTGCAAACACACACTTGTACAATATATGGATATCTCACTATACATAACTAATTACTAACGAACTATATTTTTATTGCAGGTAGCCCTTTTCGCCTGTTTGATGGGAGTAGCCCTGGCCCAGTACGGTCATGATTACGGCCATAAGGAGGAACACTACGTCGACTACTATGTAATTTTCTATACTATTTATAATAAGGACTTTATTGTTTTCATTGTCTTCGATTGTGATTTTAATTTTTTATCCTTTTAGGCTCCACCACACTACAAATTCGATTACAGCGTCCATGACTCCCACACCCATGACATCAAGAAGCAAGAAGAGACCAGGGAAGGAGACGTCGTCAAGGGCTACTACTCCCTCTACGAACCCGACGGTACCGAGAGGATCGTCCACTACACCGCCGACAAGAAGAACGGTTTCAACGCCGTCGTAGAGAGGAAAGGACACGCTGTCCACCCCCAGAAATACGGACACTCCTCCGAAGCGTACTACGGACAACATGGTGGATACTCTGGTTCTTCCGGTTCCTCTGGCTACAGCAGTGGTGGTTCTGCATCTTCTTCCTCATCTTACCATGGGCATTACTAATTTATATTTAAATGTGTGTATATAGTCGTTTTATACTTTTATAAATAAAATAATATTTAAAAAACTACTTATTTTTAATAGTTGTGTATAACATCAATCCAAACCTTTATAAAAAATATATAGGAAGTAAGAACTAAGTAGTTTACAAGAAGAAAATTTTCTGCATACTTTTAATGGGCTTTGCAACTGATACCTCATCTCTTCATACCATGGTCACTACTAATTTATATGCCTAACTAGTGTAAATAATATCTTTTATACTTTTTTAATAAATTTATTTAAACTTAATTTTTTTTTGTTTAAATATCCTAAGTATTATTTTTATTTTTCAAAAATGACTGCCTTCATTTTCTAAATATTAACTTTCCGTGATACAATGGGTTTTGTTTAAACGAAACAATTTCAAATTTATAATTAAATTTATACTAAGAACTTTTTATTATTTTATTTTATTTATTTATCACCCTACCCTGCCTATTAGGCAATACGGGTGTTCGCAGCAGTTGGTACAACTCATTGCTGCATTTGTCAAACATTTACATAGCTTGCTATTGCTTTAAAATAAATCTTGCTCTCCTCCTGAGGCCTTGCTGGTGTAGTTTATTCTCTCCTATATTTATACTAAGAACTAATAACTTTTTTACGTACTACATAATCTTTAACCATACCCAAAGTAAATCATATTATTCTTTCATGATAAATTTTCCTGCCTCCCCTCCCCCCCCCCCCCAAAAAAAAGTGAAATATTGAAATCAAATTATCAGTCTTACTGTGCATTTTATTTTTCATATTTATGAACAAATAGTACAACAACTTATACTTTTAATTTGATAAAAAAATAAATTACAATTTACATATGTAAAAATCTATTTTTTTTAACGAATTGAATTTTTTAGAAGCACGTATGTATGGGGAATACTGCTGTCAAAGGTTGGGTCCGGAAATCGTATTTTACGCCTCTATCTCGAAAACCTAATAAGTTATTTACAAAAGGAAAAATAGTTTTGAACATTATACTGTAACAGAGTGTATAAACATAGTGTTTATTTCACAACCCTTCTCACCCCTTTGATAACGCCTATGTAAGTCGATCGCGACACCCATTTATGAAAAAAGTTTATGTTATATACTGAAAAGTTGACCACCCCGGTATACACTATGATCGGATTTTGAACATTAACGGATTTTTAAATATATTTTCTCATGTTCATTGTCTCTAGATTCTTCCGTTCCATTGTTCAACCCAGTAACTAGGACTTAGGGTTATAAAATTAAATTCATGGTTAGATTTAATGATCTATTATATTTAGGCTGTTAAATTAATATTTTGACTATGTTTGCAGTTGTTTATATGTTGTTTAACGCGAATTGTTAATTTTTGGAGGTTTCGCTTCTTTGTACTATCTTGACAATTCTTTAGCTGTAATTAATAAATTACATTTTATTATTACATGCTTTCAATTTGGTCTCTTGTATTACTATTGTTGGAAGATGTTCTGTACTAATCATATTATTGTACTATTTTATTATGTTTATTTTCTAATCATTTTTTTTGTTAATATTTTTTTATAAAGTTCTGTTCTTGTTAGTATACTTAAGGTAAGTATTGCGTGCAAAATTTAGAATTCAAGTTCTAGATGCTTATTCCTGTCGAACAGATCCGTTACTTAGGACTACATCTCGACAAACGACTGACATGGAATCCTCATACAAGACTAAAAAGACAA
>NW_027113640.1:610599-643123 GCF_000696795.3 Halyomorpha halys | reverse complement strand
CCTACAGCAAATTTACTTGTTGTATATATGTGTATACAGTTGTAAATATCAATAAATAAATTATTTAAAAAAAAAAAAAATTTAGATGACAATAAAAGCTTTAAGGTCTACTGTGTCCAGAACTAAGTCTCGAAAAAGGATCTGTGTTTTTTTTTTAAATAACCAGTTCTCATTAAAAAGAGTATTAAAAAATTTCTAAATACAAAATATTAAAGAACTTTATGAATAACTAAAGGAGAAAAAAGTGGAAAATAGTAACATTCGATTCGAATGAGAAAAACCGAGACCGACCGATCCTTCCCGATTGCATTATAGTTTTATCTTGTAAGGAACAAAATTTATATTCATTTTCACTCTGGAAACTCTTAAATATGATTTTTTATTGCAACAGAAAAATATAAAATGTTTGTTCATAGTTTTCGCCATTGGTCATTTCGCCTGGATTTTTTTTTTTTTTTGAAATCACAAAAATTTCGGTGGCTTCAACATAAGACCACTGATCAATACGAAACTCTAGTACGTATGTAGAGCGATCCAAGTTGTTATATTTTGATTTATGTTATTATTTATTGCGAGTTTCGATGTTTAAAAAAATTATATACAAAAAATTGTATTCAGATAGAAATAATTGAAAAGAAAAAAATTGCACTAATTAATAACCCTTATTATTTCGCCGTGTAACATTGTGTGTGGACCAGGGAGATACTCCTTAGGATTATTTTATAAATTATTACTTTTAATTGTTGAAGAAATCATTAAAGATGAACAATTATACAATTGTTACTAGAAATCCTAACATTATTAGCAAAATGATAGACATGTCATAAATTATTCAAATTAGATGAATTATTGAAAAAAATTAAACATAGCTATACATTTGAAGTTTAATGCATTTACTTGGTATAACGTAATTGCAGTGCGATATCCTGTAGATGACGAAAAAACTCCAAAACCTCAAAGTTTTTAATTAGAATATTAAATTAAAAAATTACTAAACTGAAGATTATTTAGAATGACTTAGAGGTTCTTCCTATTAACATTAAAATTTATAAACAAAATTGACATTTGTTTTTTAAAATATTTTTTTCTCATTTTGTAAATTTTATATAGTTTAACCAATTGCCATAAAAAGAAAAGAAATAAATGAATACAAAATGATGTAGAAAATAATAAACAATCATATATGAAGTTTTTGATTTTTTTTTTTTGAGGGAAAGGGAAGTAGAATTTCATTGTCCGGTTAAACTTTAGTTAAAATAAAATAAAAATTCAGGCCCATGTTTGGAATAAAAATTCTCACTCATATCTTTTATAATTAAATACTTTAAAAAAAAATCTTTTATCTCACCCTTCGCTACTCTGTCAATGACGAACACCTAATTTACTCGAATTAAAGTATATTCTCAGGATGTTTTTTTAATAACTATTTCAAAAATAGCGAATGTAAATTACTAATTTTATTTCGGAAGGATGAGTGTATTTTATAAATAAAATAAATGAGATTAGAAATTAAAGTAAGAAAAAACACTACCGCCCGGTCGCATGCCACTTCCTAACAATTCGAGTGCTAAATTAAATACAAAGGATTTGTAAGGTAGGAGCGTCCACGCGTTGTGGCACTTTGCTTAATTATATTACATCCGGTGATAACGTTCACTGATAAGATTAAAGTTTACCTAAATGAGATATGTCAAATTGAAACTATATTCTGTCAAATTATTTTTAAACACGATTACTTTTCAGCATTTTGTATATCTTTACTTAAGGCGTATTGGCCTTTGCTTTTAAATGGCTTACCTATAGTAAAGCCATTTAAAATTATGTAGAAAATTTACTTCTTGTACTATTTACTTCCTGTACATATTTATAAAGATTTGGATTGATTTTATACACAATTATTAAAAAATAAGTAGTTTCTTTTTAATATTAATTTATTTATAAAAGTATAAAACGACTATATACACTCATTAAGGTATAAATTAGTAATGCCCATGGTATGAAGAGGAAGAAGATGCTGAACCACCGCTGCTGTAGCCAGAGGAACCGGAAGAACCAGAGTATCCACCATGATGTCCGTAGTAAGCTTCAGAGGAGTGTCCGTATTTCTGGGGGTGGACAGCGTGTCCTTTCCTCTCTACGACGGCGTTGAAACCGTTCTTCTTGTCGGCGGTGTAGTGGACGATCCTCTCGGTACCGTCGGGTTCGTAGAGGGAGTAGTAGCCCTTGACGACGTCTCCTTCCCTGGTCTCTTCTTGCTTCTTGATGTCATGGGTGTGGGAATCGTGAACGCTGTAATCGAATTTGTAGTGTGGTGGAGCCTAATATCGGAGAATGAAATTTAAAAACTTATCCTTGAATGAGTAAATAAAAACTTAGTTTTTAATAAAACAAAATCTTACATAGTAGTCAACGTAGTGCTCCTCCTTATGGCCGTAGTCGTGACCGTACTGGGCCAGGGCTACTCCCATCAAACAGGCGAAAAGGGCTACCTGCAATAAATATTAAAGGTTAGTACATAGTTATGCATAGTGTGATATGCATATATTGTACGTGTGTAGTCTGATACCTTGTACATGTTGATTGGTTGACTTGACTGCTTCGACTTGCTTCTGGCCTTCTCCTCTTGCCTTATATACTCGCCGGGATTAGTTTCTTCACTTCACCCACTACTGATTTCATTAGCGATACCTGGGTTATATTATATTTATTGTATTGATATTGTAGGTCTAACTAAAACAGGATAATTGACAATTACTAAAAAAAAATTCCCATGAATAAGTGTATAAATATAAATATTTTGAAAAATAATATTTATTCATTGCTAATGTTTCAACCCACAATGTTTGTAAGTCTTCATTAGGGCTGTTGTAATTGGTAGTGGTGTAGAATAATAAGTAAATAAATTTGATTTATATGAATTGATTAAAACGTTGGAAATTAATAATTAGTTAAAATCTGTGTTTGTTCTTTTTGACCATCTACTGCCTTTTTTACTTTTGTAGTACATTTTTAACAATAGATTATTCAAAAGACAATTAGAATTTTTAGTGAAATGCTCTTTAGGTTCTCTTTGAAGCTGCTTATTGTATTAGTTTATCTAACTGCATAAATTCAATATATTTAACATTAAAAAGAGCTGTAGAGTTTATATATACTCCTCTACTGAACAAATTACATTACATATATTTAATGCAAGCCCTACAATTATTTGAAATGAGAATCATGTCCTCTTTGTTCAAGTCTTAATTCTTTATTGTAGCCTTAAGTTATACGAGTTATTTCATAATTTTTTTCGTTCAATAAAACTTTTATTTAATTTATATTCATCATGAAAAATTTCTGCTTAATGCATCTTTGGATTTAATTTTAATTCATATTTTCGCTATGCTAGCCAAATAAATAAACGTCTTTTTATTGCTATTTGATAATCAAGATTTTATTCTCCCAATATTTATTGAAGATTGATTTTTAATTCTTGTAACGCAAGCTCTTTTCAGTTCATTTAGCCATTCAAACTACTTCTTTTATTTTTCTTATTCTTTGAATGGGTCCTCAGAAATCCAACATTTCTATACTCTTCATAACGTTAGAGAACTTTTTTTTTTTATGACCGCATTCCAAGTCATTTCTAAAATAAAGGAAGGCTATCTACAGGGTACATGGTGGGGGGCCAAGACTCTATTTCGTGGGTCTACTACAGAAATAAAAGTCGACCCCTAAGCCAGATTCGAATCAGTACCGCTGAAAATTAATAAAACAATTATTTATTAATTTATTTATTTCTTGATTACTTGTCTTTGATGTTCTGCATCTGTTAATCCTTTCGACTCCTTTGGGTTAGTTAATTACTGTCTTATTCAGTGTCTAAGCTCGACGATCGTAAAACAGGCGATGAATGTACATATTACAGGGAAATATTATGTGAATAATTCACTGGTATACATATATTATTTCCCTGAAATATTTATGTATGTATTAAACAAATATAATAATAAAGGAGGTTACGACAAAAAAATCCTGCTCCTTAAGAGAGTTTAATTAAGCAGTTAATTTTATATTTACCTATTGAATTAACTTATTCGAAAGACCTGTGTGTTATATTGTACTATTATGTATCAAAAAAAGGCTTGCATTGTTGTTAAATTATTATTTATTTCTCAATTGATGTCTTAATCTATGTCATAACCCGTTATGTTATCCAGTGGATGGCTAACTCAAATCATGTTCAAAGCAAAAGCGAAGCCGAAAATTTGGGGATTGACCAGGCCTAAGCTCCGGGGTCAGGTTCACGATTGCATTAATAGGAATGTTTGTGTTGCACTGCAATTACATTAGTCTAATTAAATTCATTAAACTTCTACTGCATAGTACATTGTTAAAAGTTTCAATAATTCATTAAATTTTCCTAATTTATTACCTTATCTATTTCTTTTAATATTTATTGTTTTTTTTCAATAAAAAGAAAAGTCTGATATAATCATTCATCTGTAGTGATTTCGTCCACGATCAAAAGTTATAATTCAAAAAAGAATTCTACGAAGTACTTCCCTAGTCACCACACAATATACACTGAGGTATTAACAAGCTCCATGATTTGTTATTTTATATAATTCTAATTATTTCTATCTATAAACCACATATTTAGATATATAATTGTAACTGTTTAGTTTTATGTTTTACCCATTTAACCTTTTATTTACATTCCTAACGGTGTTATAATTTATTTTTAATTTTTAAATCTATTGCATTTTGAAAATTAACAGATTTTTAAGCTGTATGTTATATTGTACTATTATGTATCAAAAACAAGCTTGCATTTGTTGTTAAATTATTACTTATTTGTTGATTGACTTGTTAATCGATGTCATAACCTGTTAATGGATGGCTTATTCTACTCATCTTTAAAGCAAAAACAAAGCCGAAAATTTAGGGATTAACCAGGCCTGAGCTCCGGGGTCCAAATAACCAAGCCTCGAAAAAGTTTCTGTTTTTTTTATTTACTTGAAAAAAAAACAAGTTCTCATTTTTATCAATAATAAAAAATGAATAAATAACAAATATTAAAGAACTTTATGAATAACTAAAAGATAAAAAAGGAAATTTTGTAACTTATGATTCAAACGGGAACAACCGAGACCGCACGATCCTTCCCGATTGCATTATAGTTTTATCTTGTAAGGAACAAAATTTATGTTCGTTATTCCCACCTTGGGAAATCCTAAAATATGAATTTTTATTGCAACAGAAAAATAAAAAATTTTTGTTCATAGTTTTCGCCTTCACTGGTCTTTTTGTTGAGATTGTTTTTTCGATAATCACAAAAATTGCGTTGACTTCAACATAAAACCTCTAATCTATTAAAAAACTCAAGAACATATATAGGGCGCTCTAAATTTTTATATTTTTATTTATGCTTTTATCTATTGCGAAATTCGATGTGTATACAAAATTATATGCATACAATCATTGGTATTCAGATAAAAATAATTAAAGATAACAAAAAATTACATTAGTTAAAAACCCTGATAATTTTGTGTGTAACATTGTATGTGTACCAGAAAGGTACTCTACCCTGTGTACCCTAGATTTTTTTATAAATTATTACTTTTAATTGTAAGCGAAATCATTAGAGATGAACATTGTATAAGAAAATTTAACTTTATTAGAAAAATGATTGACATGTCAAAAGAAATATGCAAGATAACCTAAAATTTAAAAATTAGGCAAATTACATGAATGATTGAAAAAAAAAATTAAACATAGTTATACAGTGAAAGTTTTAATGAATTTACTTTGTATAAAGTAATATTAGTGTGATATCCTGTAGATGAGGATAAACCACAAAACCTGAACATTTTTGATTAGTATTTTTAACCAAAAAAAAAAAATAGTAAACTGAAGATTTTTCAGAATGACTTAATTGAGTTATTAATAAACATACCTCCTATTAGCATTAATGTATTTATTTTATTAGTTATTTATAAACAGAATTCACATTTGTTTTCAAAATTATTTTTCTCATTTTGTAAATTTTGTTAATGAATCTACACAATGGAAATTAGCAACTACCTTAAACAAATAAAAAATATATTAATAAAAATTGACGGAGAAATTAATGCTAAATGAGTTTCTTAATTTTTTTTTCGGGTGGGGGAAGCAGAATTTCATTGTCCGCTTAAACTTTGATTGAAATTTTTTTAATAAATTCCTACTAAGATTTACATGTGAAATATGTTTTTAGAAATCCTAACCTAATAGAAATTTTTGGTACCTAAATTTCCTACTGATGAAAAAATCTTTCAGGCTGTCCTTCCCTACTCTGTCAATCACTAATACCTAATTTACTGGATATTAAATATATCAACAAGATGGTTATTTTGTTACGTATTTCGAATATGGCGAACATAAATTATTACCTTTTCTCCAGATAGACGACTTGTAACTTTTTTATAAATAAAAAAAATATTATTAGAAAAAAAAACTGGACGCCCGCCTGCCAATTCCGAAAAATATGTGGTCTCAATTAAATGCTACGGATTCGGAAAGTTGGCATCTACGCGTTGTGACTCTTTGCTGAATTATATTACATTTGGTGATAAGGTATTCTGATTAGATTAGAGTTTACCTAAATGAGTTATGTGAAGTTGAAACTACGTTCTGTCTAATTATTTTTAAAATTATTACTTTTTAGCATCTCGTATATCTTGAATTAAGACGTTTGTCAGTTGTAAAGCCGGTTAAAAGAATGCAGAAACTTTACGTCTTGTAGTATTTACTTCCTATATATTTTTATAAAGGTTTGGATTGATGTTATACACAATTATTAAAAATGAAGTAGATTGTTTTTAATATTATTTTATTTATAAAAGTATAAAACGACTATATACACAGATTTAAGTATAAATTATTAATGCCCATGGTAAGATGAGGAAGAAGATGCTGAACCACCGCTGCTGTAGCCAGATGAACCGGAAGAACCAGAGTATCCACCATGTTGTCCGTAGTAGGCTTCAGAGGAGTGTCCGTATTTCTGGGGGTGGACAGCGTGTCCTTTCCTCTCTACGACGGCGTTGAAACCGTTCTTCTTGTCGGCGGTGTAGTGGACGATCCTCTCGGTACCATCGGGTTCGTAGAGGGAATAGTAGCCCTTGACGACGTCTCCTTCCCTGGTCTCTTCTTGCTTCTTGACGTCGTGTGTGTGGGAATCATGGACGCTGTAGTCGAATTTGTAGTGTGGTGGAGCCTAAAATTAGAGAATGGAATCTCAAATCTTATTCTTTAAATTAGTAAACAAAAATTTTAGTTTTTAATAAAACAAAATCTTACATAGTAGTCAACGTAGTGTTCCTCCTTATGGCCGTAGTCGTTACCGTACTGGGCCAGGGCTACTCCCATCAAACAGGCGAAAAGGGCTACCTGCAATAAAAATATAGTGGGTTAGTACTTAGTTATGTGTAGTGTGATATCCATATATTGTACATGTGCATGCTTGCACCTTGTACATGTTGATCAGTTGACTGGACTGCTTCGACTTGCTTCTGGCCTTCTCCTCTTGCCTTATATACTTGGCAGGATCAGTTACTTCACTTCACCCACTACTGACTTCATGAGCGATACCGGGGTTAAATTATATTGATTGTATCAATATTGCTGGTTTAAATAATAAAAGAATAATTCAAAATCGCAAAAAAATTTAACATGAATAAATATATAATTATATATAGATGAAAACTATTTATTCATTGCTAATTTGTCGACCTACAATGTTTGTGGATCTTCATCTTGTCTGTACAACAATGAACAAAGGAATTTGAACTATATAAATTGCCGATCGATTCAAATTTATTTGTTCATTGGTCTGTATCTCAATCTATCTCAGCAGCTATGATGAAAACCTTTATTACCGGAAGAAATGTTGGATATTATTAAATAGTAAAGATCTATTTTAGGCCTTTTTGATTGCAGCTGCATAAGTGAGTCAGTTCGGTCTTTTTACTTTTGTAGTACATTTTTCTTGACTATTTTCTTTTGTACTTCATTTTTTATTATTTTTATCTATTATTATCTGAAATGGATATCATCTTAATTATGTTTAGTACATCATTTATTATTTTTAAATACCTGTAAATATTTTTTCACTTTATTATTTTCAGTTATGTATTATACCCCCTTAATAACTATCATTATTTACTTTATCATCATTGCAATTTTCTATAAACTTGTTACATTTATGTATAGTTTATTTATTTTTTTAATTTGGGCTTTATTATCCTTAGGCTCTCCTACTTGGGATAGAAAATACGGTTTATCCTACAGGTTACTAACCTATCCCAGTCAGATAGGAAAGTCTATGTTTTTCTGAGGTCTGCCACGAAATAAAATTCAACCCTTATTGGCCAGATTCGAACCCGCTACCTCTTTTGGACAAAAGAATGATATATTCCATAACCAATGCTACAGGTCTTCCCTTCTACAAAACTAGTTGTTTATTTTATTTTTCTTATTATTTTTTTTTAATATTTATTTATTGCTATTTAATTTAATTTAATGCTACAACTGTACGTTATAATACATTTAGTAAATCTGATCTAAGTTAAATTGGAGTGTTACAGGCGTGTAGAGAAACTACCCATTGGTAGCACTCAATTTTTTTTACATCTTATTTACATGTGTTTTAGCAGATATGATCCTGTGTAAACTAGTCTTTACTTTTTTGTCATTTTTTAAAAAATATTGTTTAACCAAACAATATTTCCACTTACCGCTTTTATTGATGTTCAGTGTTGTTTTATTTATTTCACCGTCTCCTTTTGTCATAAATATTTTCCCTTATTCACTAGTTTTCTTTCACTTTGTATTAATTCATTTTTATTTTTCTATAGTTAGATTACTGTTTTAATAGACGATCAAATACTTGCTCATTGCGCCCTTTTTCGATTTCAATATATGTGTAGCTTTAACCTTGTTTCGTTGTTTTAATATGTTTACTAATGATATTGAATAATAATGTAGGCTCCATTGCTTTAGTCTTTAGTCATGAACCTTTTTTTAAAACATCAAAATTTAATTGAAAGTTTCTATTTCGTGGGACTACCTCAGAAATAAAAGTCGATCCCTAGGCCGGATTCGAATCAGCACCGCTGCAGTCACAAGCCAGTTAAAGTTGACACTTCAACTCGCGCGGCTAATAATAGCCCCATATATTCTTAGAATAATAATAATAAAATTATTTATTTATTTCTAGATTAATTGTCGAAACGTCGATGTCTTCCATAGTGTGCAATATGAATATGTGAAATGATACATTTTTTATCGAAATACTATAACCACCTAAGTATTCATAATATTTATCAATTTCCAACTTTTTCTTTATATTTTAACAAAATTTTACGATTTTAATACTGAAAAAACACTTATCACTTTTTTATCTTTTTCTCAATTTTCCAATCTCCTTCAATCGATTTTACTCAGTTATTGTTTTGATTATTGCAAATTCTTTTCTTTTTAAAATTTTCATTGCTATTAGAATCAGTTGATATTTGCTTACATGATTATAAAAAATTCATTTATTATTTTTTTTATTATTATTATTATTATTAATTTCACCATTATTTGTAAATTGTTTTTATGACAGTTAGTTAAAAAAATCTATAGCTTACGACAATATATAATCCAATATGTTGTTAGAATGAATTAAATTCGAATCTCTTGTTGTGTATTATTTCAATATTTTATAAATATATAAAACGACTTTGACCGGTATTTGTAAGTTCTTGTGTGCCCTCATTAGGACACAATGTCGTCTAGAAGAACTTGAGTCTCTTGAATATTCAACCAAATGCCCATTGTAAGAATCAGACCCACTAATGGGAATGAAGATAAAATAATGTAATTGAATATACTTTGTATTAAAAAAATATAAAAAGGCTATGTACACTCATAAACTTATAGCTTATTAACGGTCGTGAGAGGACGATGTCGCTAAGCCACTTGAACTTAGTACTTGTAACTTGAACCACTTGAATAGCCACCTGACGATCCGGAATAACCACCTGAAGAACCAGAATATCCACCAGAAGAACCCGAATATCCTGAATATCCTCCAGTATGTCCGTAGTAAGACTCAGAAGAATGTCCGTAGTTCTGAGGATGAACAGCGTGTCCTTTCCTCTCTACGACGGCATTGAATCCATTATGTTTATCAGCGGTGTAGTGGACGATCCTCTCGGTACCATCGGGTTCGTAGAGTGAGTAGTAGCCCTTGACGACGTCTCCTTCCCTGGTCTCTGCTTGCTTCTTGACGTCGTAGGTGTGTGGATCGTTGACACTGTAGTCGAACTTGTAGTGTGGAGGAGCCTGGAATGACACTGGTTAATACTAGAATTCAAAGAATTTATGTTTAAGCAATAAATGAATAAGAAATATTTAATTACATAGTAATCTACGTAATGTTCTTCCTGATGACCGTGGTTGTGACCATACTGAGCCACGGCTACACTGACCAAACAAGCTAACAAAGTAATCTGTCGGGAAAATAATTTTAAGTGAAATACATTAATATATTAATGGTATATAATATGAGTTAATGTAATATAATAAAGGTGTATTATAAATAAACTACTACCTTATACATCTTAGTGGTTGGACTGGACTGCTTCAACTTGCACCCAGCCTTCTTCTCTTGCCTTATATACCCACTAAGTGGCCATCATTTCTTCATCCCTCGTCGGACAACTTCGTCTTAAAACGGGGCACTTAACATCAGTAAATGCATTTTGTCAAGTTTTTATTTACTTTTTTGTTTGATTTTTAATACAACCAGTTTTTATTCATTTGATGTGACATGTCATGACAGTGTTACCTTTACTGAACGTGCCTGTTTTTTTAATACCTAGTTCCCTTTTTAATTAAATTTATTTTATACTTACCAATTGGTAAGCTTTAAGAATTTGATTGTTTTTTTATTGCCATTGACTGAAACCACCATTGTATGCCTTTCAGGGTTTCGGCTCCCTCCTACCAGCCAACGAAGATTAATTATATTAATTATTTATTACGAAAAGGCTAATTTAATAGTTTAATTTTCAAAAATATATTAAATCTATACCGCCTACAACCCACGAGAGGTCAGTTGCAGTGCTTTGTAAGGAAATACTTGTACTATATCAACGATTGTTCGAGGAGGTGGTATAGTCAGAATCACTCTTGACTGTCAAATTTTTATCTAATTAATGGTACCTGAGTTATCTTACCTCATTAACTCACTGTTTCGACTTACAGCTACAGTGAAACATAAAATAACTTTCAGCCACAGCCAGGATCGAATCCGGGTCCTTGGAGTTGGTAGCATAGTGCCTTACAACAGAGCCACCTGCTCCCGACAAAAATATAATTAGGAGAAAAATACATTCAGTAGCTACCATATGGCTAATATATTCTTTCATACTGCTTAGGGTTTGTAATTTCGTATTGTAGATAACTTTTTTTTGTGACTTATTCAAAATTCCTGTATATTTTTTTTGCAATTACTTTAATTAATTGGTGAAAATAATAATTTTCTACCATGTATAATATGAAAATTTTACATTTTACATATGCTAAATGTAATTTATACAAAGAGGCACTCAATTACATTTATTATGTATCGTTTGAGCTAAGCCCTCGATACTTCCTCACGGTTTCAATATGATTAAAGATTTTCTTGACAATTTAAAAGTAACTCAACAGGGAAGCGAATCCTTATAGCTACATTAACATCATAATATTTCACTTTTATTCTTTTTTTTTTATCTGGATAATTATTTTACACAGTTATCAACCTTCTCTAGAGGCTTTGAACAATTAATAATAACTATTTAACTCTGTGAGAATAGACATTTGTAAAAAGAAAAATCATTTGTTTCATTATAAAAATTATTATATAAATAATTTGCTGATAAAAATCTTCCTTAATTGATATATTGATCAAAAATCATAATTTCATTTAAGAGTGATAACGTAAGTAGTCTTTTCTTCAGGTTAAAATACCTCTGATTCCACAGATGTATTCAATAATTTAAAAATAACAATTAATTTTTAACAAGCGAAGAAAGATTAACTTAAATAAATTAGAATTTAGTTGCGTTAATATTATTTGAAATATGTATCTATATTTTCAACCCCTCTTTTGCTTTTACTAATGGAAAGTCTCTTAAAATATGCCCTTCGTCAATGAATTTTTTTCATTTTTATCTCTCAAGCCAAGTAAAGAACCCAAGAAATTTTCTAGAAGATTATTTATTTTAAGGAATAGGAAATAAGTTTATTGATAACTAACGTTTCGCTCCACTTCCTAGCGCTTCTGTAGGGTTCGAATCTGGAAAGAGTAATGTGAGGCTTTAAATCTTCCTCTTGTTTTTGTTTTAAAATTTATAATGTTTATATCCTCACTATACCTTCCAAGATACAGTCCTGATTAGCAAATCGTTGGTTATTTTCTGTTATTTTTGTGTATCTGTCTGGATTGGCACTCGCACCTTCTTCCTACAACGAATTTTAAACGGCCAAATAATAATCTTGTAATATAATAATAAGCAATGTGTGGTTTAAGCAGTCTTCTGAATCTCTGTAGAGTAAATTATTACTCTGAATGAAACGAGGTTAAAGAAATTTATTGCTATTAAGAAATTTTAATTAAGATTATTTTTTTTTTCAATTTCATTTTGTATATTTTATAATATAAGATTGAATATCATATTACTTATATAATATGTACAAATAGCCAGAGATGTGTCAACCCAAAACGTTGAAGTGCATGCTACCCGCCTTTCTCAGTCGGCCACACACTACATTCCAATGAACTCGTTTTTGCTAAACGGGTTATAAAGGATTTATTACTCGTTTATCATCTCACCTTCATCAAACACATCCCCTCCAATCTTCAAGCCGGGGATTTTCACCATATAAATGCGTTTTGGAAACTTTTGATTTTTTTAGCCTGGGTAGTTTGACTTTTATTTTGTGGCGCCCCACAGATTGAAGACATTCTTTTATGCCAAATATAAAAAGAAAAAAATTAATGATAAATAATATAATAAAGATTTAATGCTTTTAATAATGACTTGAAAATTTAGGGGACATAAATTAACAAAAGAATAATGTTTAAATACTTGAATATTATGTTGAGAGAGACTGATTAAAGTTGGATATGATGAAAACAGACCTTAAGACGCACGGTTGGCAACATCACCAATTTAGAAGGACCTCATACCATATACCAAGGTGTCAACATTTGGTATTTCGTGGTTTAAGTTCTTTTTATAAGTTTATATTTTAAATTGCAACTATTGGAAATGGTACAATGAATATATTATTTAGTCCAAGAACCCAAAAGGAGAAAAAAATTGAGTTATTTAAACCTGATTTTTTATTATTTTAATAAACTGAGTTAATTAATTAAAAATAGTTCAAATTGTTGATCCTGTCTATCATGATCAGGGGGAATAAAAAATAATGGCAGCTGTTCCAAAGATATAAAAAATTATTTTTTTAGTTCTTTCCAGTGAAAAAGAAGTAAAGACGAAATAATAGAAAAAGGTTTTTACCTAAACTACCTAATAGATGTATAGTTAATGTAATTAAAAAGTAAATAAATACTCAATTTAAGGTGCACATCTGAAGTTTATTATATTCCAGAAAAACTCGTTTATCTTTCCGAGTCCTGTATTTTTATAACTACATGCATCACTAAAACAATCATAGAGTAAAGTAGAACAAATTTATTAAAATATCAGGTTTAATAGAACTCTTTACGTTCAACAGTTTTTTAGATAGCAACATTATTTTTTCCATATAATAGTGGACCCCAGGAGGGCTCCAGAACTCACAGGGTTGACTCATGGTTTCAGTGTAACAGAAAACCTTTTTCTTGGAGTTAGTATCACCGTGCCTTACCACGGTGGCACCGCATTTACATAGTAACTTTTACTGTATTAGTAACTATATAGAGTATAGTTAACTACTTACTTAGAGTATAAGTAAACTACTTCCATTACAGTAATAAAAAAAAAATGGGAAGAAATGTTTTGGTTTTTTTCCCAATGCTCTTGGCTTACTTAATTCGTGTTTATACCACTGCAGCTACACTATCCGATTACTGTTTGTACGCAATAACAATTAATTTTTCATTGGTAACAAATGTGACCGAGATAAGTACGACCGAATAATTCATATTCAATCTACATGATCAAACACGCAATCCATGTTCCTATTATATCCTAATATTCGACGATGAAGTATATAGTGACCACCAAGTGCTCTCAAGAAGTTTTATGCTCGGTTGGTTTTTTTAAATCTCCCAGTTTAAAAATTGTCCAAATATATTTCTGTGTTTTACTAATAAAGTAATTTTTTCAGGGTAAGTATTATATATTTGTGAATGGCAGAAGCGTGGAATTTTTATTATTCGATTTTAAAACCCAATTCTAATTGCATGATATAGAGAATAATAACAATACTATTCAATAAAATGTTGACACCGCTCTGATAAGTAAGCATGTAAGAGATTACAGGATTTTGTCCACCTTAAATGATGATATTGCTTAACCGTGGAACGGGACTCCAACTAGCACATTAACATTAAAAAAATAATTTATTCTCTGCGTGGTTTGATGTTGCAATCATATAACCAATCCTAACATTTCGTAGAACACAATGTACCATAAAACCAATATTAAAATTTGATTCCTGTGTAATTAATACGTAGATTTTTTTATTTTAACTCAAATATTAGTGAATGTTCAAATGGTATTTCTTGCATGTGAAAGGATAATACCAATGAACACATCAGGTTATAATTTAGTCCCATAATTCTCAAAAAGAGATCTCTCATATAGGTTTTTATTTTTTTATTCTGTTGCTAATGACGATGTCAGCCGTACACATTTCTTTTTTCAGTCTTTTGTTGGTCATTAAATCTGTTTAATTATTTAATTATACGTATGATTATTGTTTATTATGAAGATATAATATGATTATGTCTATGGTATGAGGGAAAAGACGCTCAACCACCGCTGTAATCAGAGAAATATCAAGAAGATATTAAGAAGAATATTTTTTGAAAATTTTTAAATATGTATAATTAATAATAAAGATATAAAACACTATTTATCATCATTGAATTATAAATCATTAGTGACCATGAAAATATGAGAAAGAAGATACTGAACCACCGGTGTAGTTAGAGGAACCTGAAAAACCCCAGTATCCACCAGAATGTCCGTTATAGTTGCATGCCTCAGAGGTACTACAAATTATAACATATATTTAACAAATTAAAAGAAAAGAAATATAGGCCGATCATATTATATTTTAATATTCTCACTCTTCCATGTTGATATTCAAGAATCAATTTTTTTTTTTTTTAGCGATACGACCTCAAAAGTAATTTTATGAAATGTTCGGGGATTATCAATAACTTCTTTTCTTTTTTAAATAAATAAATTTATTACAAAAGTACAAAAATATTATTTACAAAAGTTTGGCATATAAATCATTAGTAACCATGGTATGATGAGGAAGAAGATGCTGAACCACCGCTGCTGTAGCCAGAGGAACCGGAAGAACCAGAGTATCCACCATGTTGTCCGTAGTAGGCTTCAGAGGAGTGTCCGTATTTCTGGGGGTGGACAGCGTGTCCTTTCCTCTCTACGACGGCGTTGAAACCGTTCTTCTTGTCGGCGGTGTAGTGGACGATCCTCTCGGTACCGTCGGGTTCGTAGAGGGAGTAGTAGCCCTTGACGACGTCTCCTTCCCTGGTCTCTTCTTGCTTCTTGATGTCATGGGTGTGGGAGTCATGTACGCTGTAGTCAAATTTGTAGTGGGGTGGAGCCTGAAATCCGATTGCGGAATCTCAAACCTTATTCTTTAAATTAGTAAAAAAAAAATAAAATAAGTTTTTATTAAAACATAATCTTACATAGTAGTCAACGTAGTGCTCCTCCTTATGGCCGTAGTCATGACCGTACTGGGCCAGGGCTACTCCCATCAAACAGGCGAAAAGGGCTACCTGCAATAAAAATATAATTCTTAGTACTTAGTTATATTTGGTGACATATCGATGTATTGTACACGTGTTTGCTTGGACCTTGTACATGTTGATCGGTGGACTGGACTGCTTCGACTTGTCTCCCCCTTTCTTCTCCTCCCTTATATAATCAGTGGATATCGTTTCTTCATCGTCCCACTATAGATTTCGTAATTTTTTTAATCTCGTAGGTGGTATATTTAGCTTTGGTGCTCCCAAATAATTGTTTTCTTAAGCATATTTTTTTTTTAATGCTTAGCCTACATGAGAAAATCCATTACCTTAATTTTTTGATATTAGGTATATTTTTTGTTCTTTTTTCATTTGTGTTTACATATCTACATATCCACTAAACAGGTTGGTAATAATAATTGGCTACATAATCTTCATCAAAATTAAAGTAAAAATTTTTTTGTCTAAAATAAAAATATTATAGGATAACTTTGATGAATTAAATTGCATTTGTTCTAAAAGAAAAACTTTTTTTAAAAATATTTATTAGCCTGGTATCTAGAAAAAAAAAAACGTAATTTCATTAAGATACTATTACATTAATCTTTAGTTCCTTTTTTTATTAACATTTTTTTTCATCTTAGAGGGTTTGGATACGTAAGGATATTGTAATAGGATCAAATTTTCGGTTTTAGGTTACCTCAAAATGAGCAAAAACCACATTTTCGGCCATTGGTAATTAGAGGCCGGATGTACTGGGTCCATTTTTTATTTCTTATTGTATTTTTATTGGTATAGAATAAAGATCCATATGGCTCAGGAAAACACATTACGCTCTATAGTCGTTACATTGGAGGGCTATTAGTACTAAAAAGTGTTTTTTTGAAACATTTTTCTTTAAAAAAAAAACCTTAACAGTTTTTGATAAAAAATAGGTGAAATCTTCTCTCGGAAGCTCTTCATTTTCTTATACATACATTCTCAAGGAAATTATATAAAAAATGTTAAAAAAGTTATTTCCAAGTAAATTCTTTAAAAAAAGTTATGAGGCATTATAATTTGAGTGAGAATATTTTTTAAAAAAAACCATCAATATTGGACAAGCTATGACATAGTTAATAGGACTTATGAAGTATTTTTGTTTGGTTTTTGAAATAGCTCCAGAACGTAATTAAAACTTTATTGTAAATGTCTTTAAAAAATCTAGTTTGATCATAAAACTTTAAATACATTGAGTAACCATTAATCCTTGCTAATTTAAAAACCGAAACTTCTTTACTATTCACGATGGAAATGCCCTTACTGTATTCCCACTTATAAGTTAAGTAATAAACTACTATTACTATGTTTTTATGTTTCCATAGTTACTATGACAATAATCCAAAAGCTGTGAAAGATTATTGTCTTAACAAAGAAAAACATTTATCTTTATTGGTTATCATAATTATCATTAGTAATCATAATAATTTTTAATTTTAAAAATGAATTCATAGTTCTACTGCATAATTACTGCTAACAAGGTTTATAAAACTATTTTAAAGAAAATGGGAACTAGCTGATACTTATCATCATCTAATTATTCATTTATATAACCCGTTTAATAAAAATCATTAAAGCAGTTCAGGAGAAAATGTTAAAGAAAGGAGTAATTTTTTTTTTCATAAAAAAAATCTTGTTTAACACCTTAGACATAGTACGATATTTTTCCGTTTGTGGAATAGGTTTCTTTCTTTTTTTTCCGTTTTTGTTCACACGCGCATTTACCTACTATACAAAATATATTTGAACTCAAAGTATCTTAAAATTTGTATATCTGTAAGTATCAGTATATCCGTTGAAATATAGTATTTGAAATTTTTCATGGTCTCAATTCGTTCCCTTACTGCTGTATTAAACTAAACAACTTAACCAGACCTTCATTAACGAAGATACAGCAACAAATATTTGCTGTGTTGGAATTTACATAAATTAAATAATGTCACGTTTGTCAGTTCACTAGGTATTTTTATGAGTCTTAATTTTTGTTTTGTACTGGATTCTAATATTATGCTATATTATTCAGTTATATTTTAAGTAGTTTTCGTTGTATATTTTTAAACTAAACAACTTAACCAGACCTTCATTAACGAAGATACAGCAACGAATTTTTGCGGTGTTGGAATTTGCATAAATTAAATAAAGTCAAGTATGTTAATTCACTAGGTATTTTTAAGAATTTTAATTCTTGTTTTGTCTTGGATTCTAATATTATGCTAGATTATTCAGTTATATTTTAAGTTGTTTTCATTGTATATTTTTTTTAAATTAGGCATTATTTATAAATCAGTGTATAGTTATTATAGTTTATACTCTACCTTTTTTTTTCTCTTGTATATTGATAAACTTATTACATGATAAATGATCTGTTTCAAAGAGTGCCTATTTATTTAGTAAGCACGTTATGCATGCCATGATCAGTTTGTTATAAAATTGGAATTCCATTTGCATCACTTCTGTTAATTAGAATATATCATAGCTTCATTTGTTCCATCTGAATGAAAATAGCCTTCGGATTTCCTAAACACGATGTCAAAGGTGTCTCGAAATATTTCATTATGTTAGGCAAATAGGATATGTAATTATTTTTATCATAAGTATAAGGGTTCAAAGATCTATAAAGGAATTTGAACCATTATTTGTTGGCTTAAGCCCTCCATTAAACTCAAAATAAGAAAAAAATGCTCTTGATATTCTTTTATAAAAAAGAATGTTGGCTATTATAATATATTTATTATTTGCTAAATTAAATAAATGATCTTGAAAATGATAAATGCATGTTATGGGTATTATTGAAGAATACTAATATGACAGAGGTTATATAAAAATGAAAAAAATTGCATTAGCAAAGACTTGCAATGCAACTTATTGGCTCAGGCCTGATTAAATCAAGATCTGCAATAAGAAAAGGGAAGAGAGGTAGAATCCATCATAACTGGACAAAAAGTCCGAAAAAAATAAATCAATAGTCAAAAAAGTTTTTGAAACATATATGGTTAAAAAATAATTAATATCATGAGCCTTTACCATATTTTTCACAGTGTAGTCTTATTTATACATATTTATATTATTGAACAAATTTGATGTAAAAATTAAGGTGGAATTAAATGTAAGAAATGTTTATTATTTTCCAATTTCGAAACTGCTTTGATCACGCCATCTTTCCAGAATCGTGAAAGTTATAATTTTCAAAACTATTAACCTTCCTATTGCACCCGGTAAATATAATTCAGGTTGTGGCGAATAAGATGGGCTTATAAGGTTATAGAGATTAGCAACGAACGTATCCCTGAACATTTAACAAACACTAATCCGACGGTTAAATGTCCGAGGGGTTGACGGAGACGTAGATGGGAAAATTGCGTAAAGACTAAGCTTTTAGCGTGGTTTATGTTGGACAAGCGTCATTTGGAAGATGTATGAAATAGCAAATGCTGGTATTGGCATCGAACGTTGGGTTCCGCTAGGTCTTCTATTTATTTATTTATCTTATGATGAGAAAATAAAGTCTCCATTATGTATAATTTAATCATTGAATTTTTACTCTATTGCTCAATGTTTCGCAGAAACAAGAAAACTATATGATTGATTTTGTTGAAAAGAAAAATAGTTCATGAATTTCATTACACCTAAAACAACAAAATTTTATTATAGTGTAGTAATACGTTTCGTTTTTCAATATAATTCATTAATTGTATCAATAAAAAAACAAAACAAATTAGAAATGTTTAGTGGGAAGTGGCGTGTTGTATTGTTTCAGTTCGTGCCTGACACAACTGAAAACAATGCAGTAAACAATCAATTCTTTATTTTTTTTTTAAATTCTCCTAAACGAAATTAATTTTTATATATAAGAAGTTGGTTAGGGTTCAAAAGAGAAACAAAAATAGTTTACAACTATTTATTTTCCTACGTTTCGTCCCACTTTGCAGGGCTTCATCAGGGCTAAAAAGATACAAAAAAAAAACTGAGAATATTACAACAATAAGATACAATAAGGTAATTTAATTTTATCCAAGCCTCAATTGCCTTATTGTTGTAATATTCTCAGTTTTTAGCCCTGATGAAGCCATGCAAAGTGGGGTGAAACGTCGGAAAATAAATAGTTGTAAACTATTTTTGTTTCTCTTTTGACCGCAATCCTGACATCTTATATATAAATTTTTACGGTCAACTATATATACATATATATGAAATTATTTTTTGTTTTATTGAACCATATGAGTCAAAATTATTTAATATTTTATTGGTTGACGTTAGGATTCTTTTAAATTTGCAAACGGAATCACTCATATCACAAAAATCATATTACGAGTTTGGCATACTCAATAACTCGAAGGCGACGAAGCTTGTTTGAATTCAAATTACTTATGTTGTATTATTTTAATATTTTTAAAAAATAAATTTTAATTCATTTACTTATAGTTTTGGAACAGCTTTGATAATACGATGATGTTATCACTCACAGTAGACGGGGTACCTGATGATTCTTTTTGGAGTGGACATATATCCAGCAGAAGAACCAGATTATCCTGAATATCCTACAGAAAAAACCGTAGTAAGACTCCCAGGATCTCCATCAATAGGATTAAAGATAAAATAGAGTTGTAACTGTATGTTTTGTATTAAAAAATGTATAAAAAAGCTATGTACACTCATTAGCTAATAAATTATTATTGGCCGTGATAGGACGATGAAGCTAAGCCACTGTAACTTGAACCACTAGAATAACCACCAGACGATCCTGAGTATCCACCAGACGAACCTGAGTATCCACCAGACGAACCTGAGTATCCACCAGAAGATCCCGCGTATCCTGAATATCCTCCAGTATGTCCGTAGTAAGACTCAGAAGAATGTCCGTAGTTCTGAGGATGAACAGCGTGCCCTTTCCTCTCTACGACGGCATTGAATCCATTATGTTTATCGGCGGTGTAGTGGACGATCCTCTCGGTACCGTCGGGTTCGTAGAGGGAGTAGTAGCCCTTGACGACATCTCCTTCCCTGGTTTCTGCTTGCTTCTTAACGTCATAGGTGTGAGGATCATTGACACTGTAGTCGAACTTGTAGTGTGGAGGGGCCTGAAATAATAATTGTAATTGTCTGAATTCATTGAATTTATGGTGATGAATTTTTAATTAATAATAATAATTACATAGTAGTCAACGTAGTGTTCTTCCTGATGACCATAGTTGTGACCATATTGTCCCACGGCTACACCGACTAAACAAGCTAGAAAAGCGATCTATGGTGGAAAAATAAGTACTTATAAGTAAATAGTATAATAAGAATACATTATTAATTAATTATAAAAACTTTATGTAATAAAAGTATAGATTGAACTAGTACCTTATACATGTTGGTTGGTTGACTGGACTGCTTCGACTTGTTTCTGGCCTTCTTCTCATCGCTTATATACTTACTGGGCATCATTTCTTCACATCTCGTCTTACCAGTTCTTCTTAAAGCAGTTATTTAAAATAATCACATGATTTTTTTTTTGCTCAACTTTTTATATTAGTATTTATCAGTGTTTATTTATAGATCTATTCAATTTATAGTCGATTCAATTCAGAGTTAAATTTAGTTTTTTTTACCCCTTGAGGGTTGCCCCTTAGTGATTTAATGCTAATTAGTCCCGAAGTGTGTGTTCGAGAAGGTCTTAATAATGGAATTATTTACGAAAATAAAGGCTTCTGTTTCTACTCGTTACACCAGCTTAAATTCTTGTTTAAATTCTTTTTATTTTCAACGTGCAACTTATTTTAAAATAAATCTTAATTTCATTAGACGTCAAATAATAAGTTATAAAATATTTACTTCTTATCATGTATTAATATTTCACTGTATTGAAAATGATGGAAATGGTTTTATTAATGACTAGAAAAAAAGTTACTATTTGTTAAATACCAACGTTTTGACCCAAATTTTAGTCTTCACCTAGGCTGCTGTAGGCTTTTATTAGTAACCTAAGTGAAGGAGGCATGAACCGTGAAGGAGATGGTTCGAGAGGCGTTAAAAAAAAAAATAGAAAAGGGGTAACAATTTGTCCCGTACAAGTTACCCCACATTTTAACAAACGTTGTAGGTCTTCATAGAGACTTCTATAGTGCCAGAATATAAATAAGCTGAAAAGACTGAAGACTTAATAAAGATAATAATAACAATACGTAGATATATAATAATAATATAAAAATATAATAAAGATTTAAATAAAATATTTACATTTGTATCCCTTAAGAAAACTTATATCCGTACATTTCGCCATAGTTTAGTAACCAGTCTTTATTGCAAAAATCGTCTGAGACCAAGAGCAGAATTGATCTAGTATAAAGAAGGAACTTAAAGTTATCAGTTCTAGTATTTTATACTATCGTTTCTTCTACTAGTTAAGTACCTAAGTAACGAGGTAATATTTTATAAAAAGATAGTCAATCCCAAATTCTTACTGCTGTTGCAGGGACGTATGGAAATAATACCTGAAGAGTTAAAAAGTTTTTACTAATCTAGTTTTGATATAAAAAAAAGTCTTAGCTCACAGTGCATTCCTAAAATTATGATAAATTAATGGATTTAAAAATTAATAATTAACGTCATGCCTATGGCATTATCGTTATTCTCAGAACTCTTTACAGATGTTAAAATTTTCTCCTTTTATCACAGGCTTTAACGTGGACCTTTATGAACCAATAATCCAGCGTCCTATTGGCTACGGTTGGTTCTAAAGTTATTACTATCACTACCATTTTTTGTTCTAAAGTTATTACTATCACTACCATTTTTTGTTCTAAAGTTATTACTAGCACTACCATTTTTTGTTCTAAAGTTATTACTAGCACTACCATTTTTCACTACCATTTTTTGTTCTAAAGTTATTACTAGCACTACCATTTTTTAGAGCCATGCTTGTTTTACAGTTAGAAACGAAGAATTTGGTCTTAATTACTTCCTCTATCGGCACCCCAAACTGGATCAGGCTATTCTTGGCCGATCTCCCGAAGTTGGGTTTTTGGGATTTGTGTGCACCTCTTCTTAAAAGCGATTATTTAAAAAAAAAATGCTGTAGTAATTATATAAACACACACTTCTTAGTTTGCTGTTGTAATTATTATAAATGAAGCCAATTGTTGATACCTCCACGTGCCCTTTTAATTATACCCATGAATGCAAAAGGGATCAGTAGTTTAATCAAGCTTGATTCCGACTTAATTCTACTCCTATATGGAGCTGAAAGTATTATTAATATTTAATCCTGTATCTTAATAGATACATTTGAATGTACATCGAGAGCTACAAAAATTTATTTCATCACAAGGATTGTGGAAGAACAAGATGAGACTGCATCCTCAATATGATAAGATGGGTGTAACTAGGGAATTTTATCGATAAGGGGGTTCCAGAGCTGTGGGCTCTCAAAGTGGGTGGCAGGGCATCCAGGGTGAACCATGCATATGCCACAAGTGAATACGACGTTCTAAAAATATTTAAAAAAAATAAATAAATAAATTGAAATAGGGAATACAACTGTGAATTATAGCATTTGATTTTTACTGTGTTTTTCTTATTTTATGTTTTTAGCTCTAAAAGTTTGTTTTTTTTGCACCCCGTGTTCTATGGCCTATAAGTTTGGGAACTGCTTTTTAATAGTTTAGTTAGTAGCTAATAAGACACTACGCGGTGACGCGAGAAAAGAGATTGATTTTGTTTGATTCTCAAGGTTACCAGCTCCCTACCTGTCCCAGTTAACTTTTTTTATTTGTACTTTCTCCGACAGTCAAAATCGTCTCACGGCAAGAAAAATATAAGCCCCATAATACCTACTACTTGTTATAATAACCAAAACCAATTATTTTCTGTGGGAATTAATTTATAGTTTTTTTTTTAGTTAATGAGTTTAATTATATTAATCTTTTGTTTCAATGCCTATTTATGTGTTAATTGGTATTATATACTTGTTCATTAGTAATAATAGTATAAAATCTTTTTATCTTAAAAGTCTCCATGGTGTTTTTTATTTGTTTTTTTTTTATCAATATTACTAATTGATCCAAAATGAAAATATATTTTATTTTTAATTCTCTGATTTCAAAACTGCAGCTATTTTTATATTTTGTTTTCCTTTTTTTCTTTTTAACGTTATTGTCGATGAAGTGCTCAAAAAACCAGTTTTGTTTGAAACAGGCTGAGAAACTATTTTTTTTTTTATTTAACAATGATTAAATATATTAAAATTTTCAAATTTTCTGTAAACAATGAAACTCCCATCTTTTTTTTATTGACCAATTTTAATTATTGGCGCCTTTTTTTTCTTACCTCCTTTATTAAATAGATAATTAACAGAAATAATAACTAAATATATATATATACATATTTAGTGCCCTTTCTTTGCCACAGGGCATTATAAAGATTAGGGCCAGGTCTACTAAAGGGGGGGTGACAATATTAGCCCAGGAAAATTTCAAGATAATTATTAGTTTGTAATGGGTACTTACTCACAGGAAACAATTAATGAAAATTTCATAATTGTACTTGTGAAATTTCCAGTTTTCAAACATTTATTAGATTTTATTCATGCATATTTGTAAATATATATTGTGTGTATCATTCAAATTGTTTTTAATCATTTACCTTTTGTTAAGTTGAATTTAGGTTTTTTATTCAATTCTTATACACCCCCAAATTGGGAATGTCCAGATTCATTTCTTGTTCCCAATATGAAATAAATAGTGACTGTCCTAAATGGGGATCGAACCAACAGCGTTCTGGACCAGGCACTCTAAAACCCTCACTCAAACGAGCTTGGCAAACAGTTCCTTTGGGATTTATTTGTAATGACATCTTTATTTATTTGATTTGAGTATTACAATATTGAATTAATAGAACTGCAGTTTTAAATTAAACGATAAAACATTAATCAGGTTTTTTTTTTTTGTTTAAATGAAATATATAATTTATGTTTATTTAGTACTCTTTTGGTGCTTTAATATAAATTTTACAATATAGAATTGATAACTATATTTTTAAAAAATATTTATCAGTCCGCTTTGCAATATTTACATATTGAGGTTTATTTGGTATGTTTAAAAGTTAATATTTATATTTAATAAGATAGATTTTATTTGCATAAATGTGTTATTTATTTCTTTTTTATTATTTTTATGCCAAACCGATTTATTGTACTTTATTTAATTTACTTGATTTATTGAACTCCTTCTGGAACGAACGAAATTATAATAACCTTTTTTTCATAATAGTTAAAGTAGATTTACCACAAAATGTTGAACTTTACTTAAATCATTTCGTGATTATAGTAATAATATAAATAAAACTAGAGCATTTAAAAATTAAAAAAATGAAATATGTCCACATCATTTTTTATTTAAATAATTACTTTTTTTCATTTTCAAGTATATATATTTATTTATTTTTTAATGAACACAATAGTAACCGTTTCCACAACAGATCTAAACATATTTTATAAAATTTTCAGGGATTATCAATAACTTTTTTGTTTTTTAAATAAATTAATTTATTACAAAAGTATAAAAAATATTATTTACACATGTTTGGCATATAAATCATTAGTAACCATGGTATGATGAGGAAGAAGATGCTGAACCACCGCTGCTGTAGCCAGATGAACCGGAAGAACCAGAGTATCCACCATGTTGTCCGTAGTAGGCTTCAGAGGAGTGTCCGTATTTCTGGGGGTGGACAGCGTGTCCTTTCCTCTCTACGACGGCGTTGAAACCGTTCTTCTTGTCGGCGGTGTAGTGGACGATCCTCTCGGTACCGTCGGGTTCATAGAGGGAGTAGTAGCCCTTGACGACGTCTCCTTCCCTTGTCTCTTCTTGCTTCTTGATGTCGTGGGTGTGAGAGTCGTGTACGCTGTAATCGAATTTGTAGTGGGGTGGGGCCTGAAATCCGATAACAGAATTTCATATATTCTTGAAATAAAAAATTAAAATTTAGTTTTCAATAAATCAAAATCTTACATAGTAGTCAACGTAGTGCTCCTCCTTATGGCCGTAGTCATGACCGTACTGGGCCACGGCTACTCCCATCAAACAGGCGAAAAGGGCTACCTGCAATGCAAATGTAATTGGTTAGTAATTAGTTATGTGTAGTGTGGTATCCATATGTTGTAAATGTGTACGTCCGCACCTTGTACATGTTGATCAGTTGACTGGTCTGCTTCGACTTGCTTCTGGCCTTCTCTTCTTGCCTTATATACTCAGCCTACATCATTTCTTCATCCATCGTCCCACCACTGCTTTTGTCCATAAGATTTTTACCGTTGTCTAATATCGCTCCAGTGAATGCTATAACACTAATTTTGACTATGTCTTTAAGACTTTTTAATATGAAATAATCAATATCCCAAACAATTTAATGAATGAAAAATATCTTTATTGGTCAGAGTTATAAAATGGTTCAAACTCAAAGAATTTCTGCAAAATTTCAGTTATCCGCACTTGCTTCTAGTTTTTGCGGTTATCAATCAGTTTTAAGATTACTTTTTATACGAATTTCCTCTTATAGTTTACTATCAGCGTAGATTTAGTGGTGAATTGAGTTAATTAGTAAGAAATCGCGACTCTGATTCTCTAACCTTTTAACCACATTTTTTATCTTGAAGTAAAATATTTAAGTTTGATGCGTTTCTTGTTTAATATCGTTTATCCATTGTTTGTTAGTAGTTGTAAAAACCAAAAAAGTACTTTGAAAACTCTCTCGTCAAAGTATTTTTTGGATTCCTACGTTCATAATGAATGCAATCATTAAATATGAAAATTAATTCAAAACCTTAATTTAGTTGAAGGTTAAGGAATTATGGTTGTGACATGTATCTCATAGGTAACTGCGGAATACATTCTGACCGATATCAGTAACATGGATGTACGACTTTCTTTGTCGTTGAATATCCGCAAATTTTAATATTCAATTTTCCGAGATTTTAAGTAACAATATTTTGAAATATTATCAATTATTAGGAAAAAATGATGAAAAAAAATAATTTAGAGGTCTTTTGCAATAAGGAAGAAGCTTCTTTCTATAAAATTGTAGTAATGAAAAGAAAAAAACTGGGAAAACACTTTTTCTAAATTTAGTTTTCATGTTAATCATTTATTCTTTTGTTTACATTACATATATTAGCAATAAAAATAACTCTGGGTGACCTTGTACACGCTTTTCGCTTTCCAATGTGAAGCAGATAGCTTACAATATTATTGATTTTTGCTTCCAACACTATTAATAACTCCTAAAAGATAGATTTAAACAAATATAAATCTCTTTAATTATTAATATAAAACTTTATTAAATTAAATAAAGTACAATATTTTATGGAATTAATCTGGTCATTTCGCAATTTGGTATCTTTCATATAAGATATACAGTTTTTATTGCTGATGTTTGAGTCCTAGATTTTTTATTATTAAAGATGGTTGTAATAGTAAATCTCAATTGCTCCAACGTAGTTCTGAGCGACTTCATCCTTCCTAGGAGGTGCTCCTATCTATCAGAATGTTGGAACTAAACGCCGGGGGAATTGGGAATCTGGTCTAACTGAAAAAATACTAAAAATTGAGCTTCCTTATTAAACTAAACTCGTCAATTTTTTTTTTATAATCCTACCGTAGGAATCCTATAAATAGATAGGGATGGGGTTATTTAAAAAATTATATTTTCTATATTTCTAGATTTAATATTTAAACATGGGACTAAATCTGGACAAATGACTGACATGGAATCCTCATGCAAGACTCAAAAGACTGGAACCTGCTCGTCGATTCCGACTATTACAACATTTACTAGACAAACGGTCCAAACTTCCAATCCATTACAAAAGATGTTCTACATGACTATTATAAGGCCTATTTGGACATACGGAGTTAAGCTATGGGGCTCCACTAAACCATCTAATTCCACTCGAACCCAATCCTTACAGTCCAAAATCCTTCATAAAATCCTTAATGCTCCTTACTTTGTCACAAATCAAATCATCCATCAGGACCTCAATGTCCCATACCAATCCTTCTACAATAAACTTCCCAACCACCCAAACTAACTCGTTTCTAACCTGGCTTCTCCTTCACTACCTAATGATCCTCCTAGGCGTCTGAAAAGAAGATGGCCTCGAGATCATCTCCTTTAGAAATGTTTTTGGAGTTCTATCTATGGGTAGATTTTCCACATGTTTTTATCATGTCATAATACCACTCACAGCAAATTTGCTTGATGTGTATATATGTATACAGTTTTAAATATCAATAAATAAATTATTAAAAAATATATATTTAAACACAAATATTACAATAGTTGAATGTATATAATCATGTGTCCACTATAAATATGTCTACCCATTTAATAAAAGTATTTTTGAACGTGAATAAACGGCTCACTTTACAGTAGTGCTAAGTAAATTGGCTCTAACTTTATGCAAAATAAAATGCAAGATTCTCTGTTTTAGGAAAATTACCACTTTTTAATTATTTTTTTGATTGAACTGATTTAGACTTTACATTGGAATCATAACTGCGATTCGTTACGACAGGTCAGAACATGTAAACATTAGCAGCCATCTTTCGCTCCAACTCACTGAATTATATCGGAATATTCCATCAAAGGAGCAAATTAAGAGCAAAAATATTCTCCGATAAGAATTAAAAAGATCTAGCGTAGGCAAGGCTAATTAAAAAAATAGAAGGAGTTTGAACAGTCGGCAGACAGTGGCACTGCTGTTAAAAAGATAAAATCATTGAGAACGGTTTATGAAAAGGAACTAGAAAAAGACAACAATTGAAATCCAGGGCAGGTGCAGATGAAGTATTACTATCACATCGCCCCGATTTCTCATATCAGGTAAACAGTACTACTCTTTCCGTTTATTTATAATAATAAGTTGTTAAATCATATCATCACAATTTATCATAGGGTGTAAAACTGTTTTTAAATCAACGGTTCCCAAATTTTTTTTTAGCCTTGGTACTCTTGTTGGGTTAAAAAAATTTCGTGGCAATCTTGTCTGGATAACAAAAAATAAAAATTTCGGCAGTTATCCTTAATGCGGTTGTATATGAAAAGAAGAAAGAATGGTTCGAAGTGAAAACTAGCATGCACTGCATATTTGACATTTTAATTTTAATGTTTTTTAATTTTTTTTTTTAATATTTTGAGGATATGGCACCCCACATTAGGAACTCCTGCTATATATCACACACGTCTGAGAAACATATGACTTTCTCATGCATCATAATGTTGATCCAATAAAACATAATTCATGTAAAATCAGAATGTATTTCCGGCAGTCATCCTTGCTTTTAGTACCTCCACCATTTAATTATTTTCGATTATTAGTGCACCTAAATACTTAAAGGTTACGACCGCTTTTAGTGTGTGGTTTCCAATTGTGGCTTATTCGTCTCCTCCACACGCCTTTCTTGAGGTAAACATGTAAACGGTCTTCTGTACATAGATTTTGAGCCTGAGTCGTATTGCCACCGTTTCAAATTCGTCGAAAAAATTCCGCTAGGCTTATTTTATTCAAATAAATATTATAAATTAATTAAGTTAAACCGTAAGAAAAGACTAATATAGTAAGAACGTTAAAATTAAATATAATACTATAATTGATAATTTTCATAATGCATAGGAATGGAAAATACTCATACAAATTTTTTTCATGATAGTTAAAGTTTAGTATTTGCCACAACATGTTGAACCTTATTTAAATTATTTCGTGATTATAGTAATAATTTAAATAGAACTATATAGAGCATATATATTTCATTAAAAAATATAAAACAAATGAAATATGGCCACACCATTTTTTATTTAAATAATTATTTTTTCATTTTTAAGAATCTTTTTTGTTTGGTGAAATGAACACAAAAGTAATTTTACCGTTTCCAAAACAGAACTAAACATCGAAATTTATAAAATGTTCAGGGATTATCAATAACTATTTTGTTTTTTAAATAAATTAATTTATTACAAAAGTATAAAAAATATTATTTACAAATATTTGACATATAAATCATTAGTAGCCATGGTATGAAGAGGAAGAAGATGCTGAACCACCACTGCTGTAGCCAGAGGAACCGGAAGAACCAGAGTATCCACCATGTTGTCCGTAGTAGGCTTCAGAGGAGTGTCCGTATTTCTGGGGGTGGACAGCATGTCCCTTCCTCTCTACGACGGCATTGAAACCGTTCTTCTTGTCAGCGGTGTAGTGGACGATCCTCTCGGTACCATCAGGTTCGTAGAGAGAGTAGTAGCCCTTGACGACATCTCCTTCCCTGGTCTCTTCTTGCTTCTTGATATCGTGGGTGTGGGAGTCATGGACGCTGTAGTCGAATTTGTAGTGGGGTGGGGCCTGAAATTCGATAACAGAATCTTACATCTGATTCTTGAAATAAAAATATTAAAATTTAGTTTTCAATGAAATAAAGTCTTTTACATAGTAGTCAACGTAGTGCTCCTCCTTATGGCCGTAGTCATGACCGTACTGGGCCACGGCTACTCCCATCAAACAGGCGAAAAGGGCTACCTGCAATAAAAATATAGTTCCTTAGTACTCAGCTATGTGTATTGAGATATCCATATGTTGTAAATGTGTATCCCCGCACCTTGTACATGTTGATCGGTTGAGTGGACTACTTCGACTTGCTTCTGCCCTTCTCCTCTTGCCTTATATACTCAGCCTACATCATTTCTTCATCCGTCGTCCCTCCACTGCTTTCATCCAAAAGAAGTTTTCCGTTGTCTAATATCGATCCAGTGAACACCAATTTTAACTATGTCTTTAAGACTTTTTAATATGAAATAATCAATATCCCAAACAATGTAATGAATGAAAAATTACTTTATTTGTCAAAGTGATAAAATGGTTTAAATTCAAAGAATTTCTGCATAATTTCAGATATACGCCCATGCTTCTTAATTAGTTTTAAGATTACTTTTTATCCAAATTTCTTATCATAGTTTACTATCGGCGTAAATTTAGTTGTGACCAGAGTTAATTATTTAGAAATCGCGACTATAGTTCTCGAACCTTTGAACTACATTCTTTATCTTGAAGTAAAATATTTAAGTTTGATACGTTAATTGTTTATACGTTGTTTGTTAGTAGTTAAAGAACCAAAAAATTACTCTGAATACTCTCTCATCAAAGTAATTATGGATTCTTATGTTCATAATTAAACATGAAAATTAATTCAAAACCTTTTTTAGTTGAAGGTCATGGAATTATGGTCGTGATTTCTATTCCATAGGCAGGGATGAAAATATATTCTGACTGATATCAGTAACATGGATGTCCGACTTTCTTTGTAATTGAATATCGGTAAATTTTAATATTCAATTTCTCGAGATTTGTAGTAACAATATTTTGAAATATTATCAATTTTTAAGAAAAAACAATTTAAAAAAAATATAATTTAGAGGTCTTTTGCAATAACGAGGAAGCTTCATTCTATAAAATTGTAGTAACAAAAAGAAAAAAAAAACTGGGAAAACGCTTTTTCCAAATTTAGTTAATCATTTATTCTTTTGTATACATTACATATATTAGCAATAAAAATAACTCAGGTTGACCTTGTACACGCTTTTCGCTTTCCAATGTGAAGCAGATAACTTACAATATTATTGATTTTTGTTTCCAACACTATTAATAACTCATAAAAGATAGATTAGAAGAATTTCCTATCATAGTTTACTATCAGCGTAAATTTAGTTGTGACTTGAGTTAATTATTTAGAAATGGATACTCTGATTCTCAAACCTTTTAACTACATTTTTTATCTTGAAATAAAATATTTAAGTTTAGTGCGTTTATTGTTTAATATTGCTTATGCGTTGTTTGTTATTAGTTGTAAAAACCAAAAAAGTACTTTGAAAACTCTCTCGTCGAAGTAATTTTTGGATTCTTATGTTCATAATGAATGCAATCATTAAACATGAAAATTAAATCAAAGCCTTTTTTTTTTTTTGTTGAAGGTTATGGAATTATGTTCGTCATATGTATTCCATAGGTAAGGGTAGAAATATATTCTGATTGATATCAGTAATACGGATATACGACTTTCCTTGCTATTGAATATCGGTAAATTTTAATATTCAATTTCCCAAGATTTGTAGTAACAATATTTTGAAATATTATCAATTTTTAAGAAAAAAAAATTAGAAAAAATATAGTTTAGAGGTCTTTTGCAATAAGGAGGAAGCTTCATTCTATAAAATTGTAGTTATAAAAAGAAAAAAACGGGAAAAACACTTTTTCCAAATTTAGTTTCCATAAAAATCCCAAATTTAGTTTCCATGAAAATTTTTTTCATATCTATGTTTTCATTGTAACCATAGGTATTTTTAAACCGATATCTCTATTTTAATAACATCAATGTGCAGTATGATTTTCGGTGTCGCTTTTTTTTTTTTTTTTTTTTTTTTTTTTTTTTTTTTTTTTTTTTTTTT
>NW_027113640.1:606599-610489 GCF_000696795.3 Halyomorpha halys | reverse complement strand
TATATACATATATAAATATATGGCAAAGTGAATGCTACGAAACGGACGAATACTAATGGTACACAATATTGGTTTAACGCTTTCTGAAACAGGTTTCAACTGATAGGTTTTGGGTCAGACAAGCCAGTTTACATTTCTTTTGTTGACTCAGTTAAGCTAGTTACAGTCCAATAAGGCAAGGACAAGGTCGCTCAAGGTCCTTTGGTGGTGAAGTGGATGACCGGTTTGAAAGTGATGTGCTAATTTGGTTGGAATTATATATCATAAATGGTTTGCTTTAGATACTGGTTTGTATGTCCAAAAAAGGACTATGCTTTTACTTTCTTAATTTTTTTTTTTAGTTAGTTAATTTTCGTTTGTTTTACTTATCTTTTCATTGATTATTTCTAAATTAGATTTTTCCAATTTAAAAAAAAATAAGCCTGGAGCTCAGAACTTAATTCATAGGTTGATATTTTTCCTGGACCAACAATTATGTTGATTTATTAGTTGAATGGTTTTAACAATATTGTGTATAGTGCTATAAAATGCATGTTTATTACACCAAATTTTTAAACATTTTTCGGATGTGGACCAGTTTTCTGGAGGTTTTTCCAAAAATCAGGCTGGACTCGGTTCGCTGACTATTAAGGGCAGGAAACTACATGTGTTAACTTGATGAATTTTTTCTAAATATCAATGCGCGCTTTTAATGACTACTGAGCAACGTAAATATTTTTTTTCCATACATATTGAAAATTTTATTTCTATTTCTTATGTATCATTCAAAATTGATTTTGACTCAGTATACGCGACGAAAAATTGTTGCTTTTGCCAGTTTCAATTAACATTATGTTTTTTTTTAGAATTTAAAAGGAAAGTAAATATCGGAATTTAATTTTTACATTATATTACGAATTTTAAAAGTAAACTTTTTTGTTTTCTGAATATTTATTATTTATAATTTTATTTCTTCTGACAGGCTTTTTCGTTTACTTATCGCTTAAACTCTTTCTCAACATGTTCTTTTCTCTGGACAGTTATTTCCAAATTATTTCATCTAGTGGTACGTTTTGACTTCAAATAATTAAGCTTCCATTAAATTTGTCTTTGTTCTTAGATTTAGAAAGCATATTGTTATCCATAGAAAATAACACTGTAATAAAAACGTTTGTTTACGGACGAGTTCTTCAGCAGATCTATTCTTCAATTATTTTTTAAAGCTTGTTGGCTGAAATCAACATTTTTTTTTTCTAAACAGCCATTTCTTTGTTTTGGATAAAGAAAAAATATATAAATCCTCCTAAAAGTTTTGAGTTTGTACGTTTCAAAATACGTAGAAACTAAATAAAAAAAATTCAGACTGCCCGCCGTCCGCGGCTGATCTTCGAATTGTGGGACATGGTAGATGTTTCCTAAATCCATATCTCGGCTATTTTTGCAGATAGTGGAACAATTCTTTGTGTTAAGTGTCACTTTATCAAAATATTATATATAATTATGTAATAATATATTATTTATATCAAAAGATAGTAAATTGGGCTTAATTTTGGTTGATTGTTATAAATTATGAATCTTTATAATCTACCAAGAAAAATCAATCAACAGCCTCTGAAATTTGGTCCAGTTATTTTGATGATATTATAATTGCTATTATAAAATAAATGATAATAATGTAAAATAGAATAATAAAATATTGTATAGTAATTTGCATTTTTTTTCATTCCTCTACGAAACGTTATCCCTTAAAGGAATTAAATAACAATCCACACTTAATTATGTTGCAATATTATACCCTATCGATTTCGGCCACCCCGACTTTTATAATTTTTTATTCAAAATTGTTGATCAGGTCCTGAAGTTATCAGCCTTTTTAAGGTTTTTTGGGTCAATTTTGTCTTGTCAAAGGATATGAAACCTTAACGATATGATTCCTTTTTCATTATATGATTCCTTTTTCATTATATGATACCTGAATAAAATTTATTACCTATTTCGAAGGTAAAGTTTTGAATAGAAATAATATTTTTCAAAGGAAGGTTTAGAGTGCTGCAGGGTGAAACGGAGTTTTTGAAATGCTCAGTTTCTATTTGTAGCCTGATATCAGATTTGGCCCATGCTCGAGAACCATTAAGTAGTGAAAGACGTATTTGAAGTTAAAAATTAACTTTTTCGTGGAAAATTACTTTAGATTAGAATATTTATTTTTAATCTCACGAATCTTTTTTTTTTTTTTTTTTTTTAAGATTGGCGAGAAAAAGAATCTTTCTCATATGAATCTGAAGTAGATGCTGTTTAAATTTAACGTTTTCGTTGACTGAATAACTTTGAATTAATAACTATTGTTAGTAACAGCTTGATAGCAAGCGTATTTGGCGGATAAATATTACGATTTTTATTTCAAAGATTATGAATTTTTTCCAAGAACAGAAGTCAGTTGATGCTATATCTTATAACTCAAAATGAAGCATTAATAAAAAATTATAAATTATAAAATAAGAGATTAACTCATGATAGATTATATATTTATAGAAAATGCTCTAAACTATTTAATAATAATTCACAACCCTTCTAAGAAGTGAGAAAGTATCGACCGATATTAGTTAAAAAAATACCTCTAAAAAAAGCCGCTATTTGTCCTCTGTCGGGTTATTTTTATGGTCTAAACCTGCAAATTTTTTACGAAGTTGTAATCTTTACACCTTAATTTAATTTTGAAATGAGTTAATTATATATCAAGAATGATTTGAGAATATATTTGAAACTATTTACTTTACTTAATAATGTACGTAATTTACTAAATATCTCTTGTAACGTAAATGGTAAAATTCACTTCTTATCCAAAGCTAAGGACACATAATTTATTTGAAAAATAAAAAATAAATATAACAATTTTACAGTAAAATAAAAAAATACGACTACTCACTAAAGCGACTATCTGTAAATATTTTACTTCGATCAAAGAATTTTTGGTCAATCATAATAATAATGATAATAATATGTATCGTGTAATGCTCTTGAATGGCTTGTTTCTTGTGATATATAGCTATAATTTCTATAAGTTAAGCTATAATTTAAGAATTATAATTTTTAAAAATATAACTCACGTATTTTTAAATATAAATAATTTATTATAAAAGTATAAAAATGCTATTTACAATCATCAAATTATAAATCAGTAGTGACCATGGTAAGATGAGGAAGAAGATGCTGAACCACCGCTGCTGTAGCCAGAGGAACCGGAAGAACCAGAGTATCCACCATGTTGTCCGTAGTAGGCTTCAGAGGAGTGTCCGTATTTCTGGGGGTGGACAGCGTGTCCTTTCCTCTCTACGACGGCGTTGAAACCGTTCTTCTTGTCAGCGGTGTAGTGGACGATCCTCTCGGTACCGTCGGGTTCGTAGAGGGAGTAGTAGCCCTTGACGACATCTCCTTCCCTGGTCTCTTCTTGCTTCTTGATGTCGTGGGTGTGGGAGTCATGTACGCTGTAATCGAATTTGTAGTGGGGTGGGGCCTGAAATCCGATAACAGAATCTTACATCTGATTCTTGAAATAAAAATATTAAAATTTAGTTTTCAATGAAACAAAGTCTTACATAGTAGTCAACGTAGTGTTCCTCCTTATGGCCGTAGTCGTTACCGTACTGGGCCAGGGCTACTCCCATCAAACAGGCGAAAAGGGCTACCTGCAATAAAAATATTGAGGGTTAGTACTTAGTTATGCATAGAGTGATATCCATATATTGTAAATGTGTATGCCTGCACCTTGTACATGTTGATCAGTTGACTGGACTGCTTCGACTTGCTTCTGCCCTTCTCCTCTTGCCTTATATACTCAGCGGGCATCGTTTCTTCATCCGTCGTCCCACCACTGCTTACACCTTAGAACTTTAGGTTTATATATGTTTATA
>NW_027113640.1:604674-606549 GCF_000696795.3 Halyomorpha halys | reverse complement strand
TAATATCACCTTGGAAACCTTCACTATTTATACTTTATATTACATTATTTCAACAATTCTAGAATGAATATACTTCACTATATTGGAATTTTATTCTCAAAGCAGTTATCTTATTTTTTTTATTCATTAATACTTAAAAAAAAAACTCAATGGCCTTTTGAAAATTGCAATTTGCCTGATTTGCATGTTTTTCACCATTAAATGTTCACCAAAAAAAAAAAAAAAATAACGGTCATACTAGAGTAATGAATTGACATTGAATTGAATTGAAAGAATGTGGCAAATATTTTATCACATTAAGAGTAGGAATTAATCAAATGAACTATAAACAGGCTTATCTGCTTTAAAATAACTTTTTAGATCTTTTTAAGTACAGGCATCAAAAAAACATTTTTCATACATAGACAGTGTATATTTATAACTTTTTTTATATATTTTTTACTTTTTTATGTATGTTTATTACTGTTTTTATCACTTATTTTTATCCATTACATTTTAAATATATTCTTTTTTTAAAATTTTATTATCTGTATCTGAATTTATGCATATAGTTATATTCTTGTAGATAATTGTTGTGGTTTTTTTTTTTTTTTTTAATTTTCATTGAATACTATTGATGAACGAGAATCTGTTAGATTTTTGTGTGTATATATTGTTATTTTAATTAAAACTTTTATTACTTATATTTTTATTTTATTTCATATTTGCTAAAGAAGGAAAAAAGAGAAAGATGTACTGGCTTAAGGGCGGAAATATAATTAGACATGTAGAAAATAATTGGACTAAAATAATTAATAAAATAGGATCATGTATCACTGTTGTATATTATACATTTACTACACTATCCCTATACATTATATGAATTTTAAAAAATTGTCCGACTAGCTAAATGTTTGCTGTGCACTTAGAAACCATTTACAGTTGGGCAACACAACTTTTTTTTAATACAATTTTTCTAGGCAAACAAAACAATATTCCACAATTTTCATTTCTCTAGAAACCAACTTAATTTATTTTTGATCACTTGATATGGATTAAACCTTATCTATCAAAGGGTCCAGAGAGTGAATGCTTGAAGGGAAAGAAAGTACGAGGTAGTTCACTGAATGCATCATAGTTTTTATGTTGAAGTATTGATGATTGTTAACAATCGTTAGGAATTAGTTTTTATTTACGGGTTTGATTCCCACCTGGGTCACTCAATATTTATTTCACGGTGGCCTGAATATACAAGTTCCTATTTGGGAAATATATAGGTTCTCAATAAAGGGCTGAAGATGTTAAAAAAAATAAAATAAAAACCTAAATAAGGCTGTATCATCCCACTGAGTGGTCTGTATTAACCTTAATGAATACATATTGGACTAGGAAAGAATTCTTGAGGAAAACTGATATTAATACGGTAAATGACGAAGGATAAATTATTGATTGATACGAAAAAATATCTACTTACTTTATCAGTAATACTAGATATTTTGTAATTTAATCTTACGGTTTATCAATTTAAAGATCAGTAAATTTGCTCATGAGTAAAGATTTTGCAATATTCATAAGGGTTGTGGCGATATGTTTTTACGATTAAATGTATTAGTTATATGATTATTATTAGTTAATTGCAGAGATCACTCTATAAACATAACTTGTATCTCATCACAATTTTCAGTAGAAAGAACCGTTTGGACTTTGACTAATAATCATTTGTGTTTAACAAAAAAATTTTCATTTTATGTAAAATTCGTTCTGTGAATGCTTTATGATTTTATCAAATAATTTTGAATAGTTTATGGAAAGAACAGGTTCATCTATGATTGAACTACAAAGAACGATGAGATGTTTTTTTTCCAATTTTCCTAATTAGAGATTATTTAAAACTTA
>NW_027113640.1:577385-603502 GCF_000696795.3 Halyomorpha halys | reverse complement strand
AGCAGTTTCTTGTCTTTTTAGTCTTGTATGAGGATTCCATGTCAGTCGTTTGTCGAGATGTAGTCCTAAGTAACGGATCTGTTCGACAGGAATAAGTGTGGTATAATGTAACCTGTTCATTTAAGTTCATTTTTAATATTATGGTAACAGATGAATTTTCTTTGTGGTATGTAAAAATACATTATAGTAAACATGAAATTACTTTATTTTATATCAGTTTTGATGTAAATTTTTTTTTTTGTTTCCAAATTCTAGGTTTTATTCGTTACTTATGATGGAAATATTCGAAAATCCTACTCTTTTAAATTTATGTAAATAAAACAAACTGTTCTAATATTAGCAAAAACTTAAGTAAATCGCAAAACATGTGGACAGACACCTTTAGGTAGAAACCAGCCAGCCGAATCAGTTACCGGCTTCGTGATAGTTGGTATGTTCGTGCCGCAATGTTGGTAAACATTTCTTAATTTCTCTCAACCTTGATTTCGATTTTCTTGATCAAACTATTACTTCTGTTCCAAACAGCTTCTACTGTATAATTACTCGACTGAGTCGATTCCATTCCACTGCTAAATACCGCAATAACAATCCTACCGCAAAAGAGAGATAAAAAATTTAATTTTGCGCAAATAACAGTTGTATGTAGATTTTCATACAATTGCATATTTTGTTGCCTTGCTTCAAATGCAGCCAAGTATATATTCACTATGAATACTAATAGTTTTAAATAAAATTCAATTGGTCTAATCAATATGAATATCCTTTATATTTAATTTTTAATTAAATTTTTAAAACTTGTCCTATCTTGACTTATTACTTGTTAATTTTTTGGTTAATAGTATATTCGTTTAAAAATAAACAATTGGAAAGCTAAGTGGAAGAACATATTATGTAAGATTCAAAAGAATTTTACTTATAACAATACTCCTTATTAATTAATTTTAAAATACTTCTTTCTACACAGTCCCTTGCATGTTTTTTCTAAAACTTAAAATGAAGGTAGTTTTATCAAATTGAATAAAATAATTCTAGCCTTCATAATAGGAATTTAAATACAATTATAGTATATAGTTTGCTAAAATATATAGATTTTTATGTATGTTTGCATAGACGAAGAAAGTATTTAGCGAGTTTGATTCAAACAAGCTTAGCTAAGCTTTCTATGTCTTAATACTATAAATTAATCAATAAAGTTAATGATTGCTGTTGGATTTGGGTGTTTTATACACATTTTGAGTTTTTACCGCACGAATTTGAACATTTGGTTTTTTTTTTATGCACGTTTTTAGATTTTTTACAGCTGAATAATCCAGTATGTAGTTATATGTATATATCTAGTTTGAGTTTTTTATAATTTTTTAAAATTTTAATATGGGTTCTTTCTATATATTATCGGAAGTAATTAAACATTATTTCCAAATATGTATCTATCTTTTAATATAATAAAATAAAACTGAACGATTTGTTTTTATTTTCCCCACCGTTTTTATGCACATCAAAACATAATTTTTTATAACGGTTTTTAGCGATTTACGGCTTCGGAACGTTTAGCATCAGAGAAGTTCCCGATATCAACTCGTCTTAAAATCTGACTTCCTACAAGAATTCGTAATAAAATGTACCTGACATGACCCGGCAAAAATTAAATAAAAAATTGTAAAGGTTAGATTATTATTATTGGGATACTGCATCAAGGATTCTACATCAAGGATACTGTAGGACAAGATTTATTGTAGTTCAAAGCATTCCTCCAAAATTTTCAACTGATTTCTTAAGCATTGTGGTATGCGATTTGAGAGTTCTTTATGTACCAGTTAATTATTAAATTTGTATCAAATTCCAATAAATTCCACAAAAGCACATTTACTCTTCGTCGTAAACCCATGACTTCCTGCCCCACAATATTCTTTAATAATACACCACTCTGTGTATACACCTTCCTTGTCGACCAGATCCGTTACTTAGGACTACATCTGGACAAACAATTGACATGGAATCCCCTTAGAAGACTGAAAAGACAGGAAATTGCTCGTCGATTCCGACTATTACAGCACTTACTAGACAAACGGTCTAAACTTCCAATCCATTACATAAGATTGACCTACATAACTATAATAAAGCCTATCATACGGAGTTGAGTTTTGGGGCTCCACTAAAATATCGAATTCCTCTCCTGTCCAATCCTTACAGTCCAAAATCCTTCGTAAACTTTTTAATGCCCTTTGGCACAAATCTAGTCATCCATCAGGACCTGAATTCTCCATATGTTGGCGGTTTGGACAGAATCAGATTATAAACCTTCAATGATAAACTTCTTAAACACCGAAACCCACTTGTTTCTAATCTGGCTTTTCCTTCAATACCTGATAACCCCCTTAGACGTCTGAAAAGAAGACGGCCCCAAGATCTTCTCTAGTAACGTTATTGGAGTTCTATCAATGGATAGATTCTCCACATATTTGTATCATGTCATTTTATATTTAATAGCAAATTTACTAGCTGTCTATAATTATATAAAGTTGTAAATAACAATAAATAAATTATTAAAAAAGAAAAAGGATCACCGGCGTATAGAAATACACACTATCATTCTTTTCAAAATAACGAATCCAAATTTCGAACCCTTGCGGTTGTTTGGCAGTTTTAGGTCATGTGATTTATAACTGGTAACTTGCCAGTTTTTTTTTATTCCTCCATATCAACGTAGGTGAGTGATTGGCGACACTTTCGCCATAACTGGTGGTTGCTATGTCCACCGGTTTACCTTCAGAATGCCATATCCCTCACCCTCTCGAAATCGACTCTAATTTGACTCTTGTACGTTAGCTCTAATTTCTATAAATATCCTTTTGCAGTAATTAACCTGATTACTGATTTTGAAACTTTTTAGATTCAATGAAACATCCATTTTCCAATAGTTCCACTATTTTCTCTGTTTGGATGTCATTTCACTTTGCAAAATCGAACCATTTGAATATTTTTTCCCAAAAAATAAACTTTTTGATTGGAGAAAAAAAGATTTGAGGAGAAGATGGTCGGGGTTTGGTCAACAAAATACACAACTGAACAAAACGTTTTTATTTGTGTCTATGTTTCTACAATTCATCAGGGCTGAAAAACAAAACGAGATAACAACCTTAATTCAACGACAAAAAAATATAACAAGATAATAACAATAAACAAACTAGGTAAAATAAGTAACAATAAATTTGGTAGATAGTTGTAAATTGATAATTAATAAAATCTAATATTGTAGATGTAAGAATTATACAAACTAAATGATGACAAAATATACTTTTAAAAATCTAGTGTTCAAGTAAATATATTGAAATGTGTGGAAGAAAATTTAAATTATGACATGATAAAAAATTTAATTAATTTCTAAAAAGAATTCATAAAAAAACAGATTAGAATGATAGAAAATGGGATATTTGTTACAATAGATAAAAGCTACACAGTAATATATATGAGAAGAAATTAATAAGCTAACGAAATACAGTTTTTTTTTTCGTACCCTTCATTAAAAATAAGGAATACTTAAGTAGAATGATGTCAGTTGAAGTGTTCTGCCTTCTTCTATCCATGAGTATTTTAAGGGCTTTGTCGAGTGTACACTGCGTGTGCAGAATCGATCCAGAATCTGTGGCGAAATACACAGTGTCCAGAGAGGTGAATAAGAAAGGAACAAGGGAAATTAAATATGTGAGAGTGAGGAAAAAGTATTTTAAAAACGACAGAGAGAACTTACACGCTACAAAGATTCCGTTTCAAATGCGAGGAACAAATTCATCCGCCAGATCAATGCCCCCGAATCAAAAGAAATAAGTTAAACTATGTATTTGATAATATAATATAATATCAAGTGATAAAACTTGAATAAATTATTAAATTAATAATTAATTTAGTCTCTCTATCTAGCCACTTATGGGACTTATGGACTAGAGTAATAAAGAATTTGTTGTAATGAATCATTATATGAGCCATATGGCCAATGTTCAATTACTGCATCGAAAATATTTTATATTATATTTTATTTAACTACAGGCAAATTATTATTTTATTTTAAACTAACGTATTAAAAAAAAAATTCAATAAGGAAGTGGGAATTTTTAAATTGTTTATAAACCAGACCCATACCTCCCAGAATAACAGGAACAGAAATTTAGTTTTGTAAAGAATGTAAATAAACCTGTTATTATTATAAAAAATAATAATTATTAAAAAATAATAGATAGTTGCTAAGCATAGGTAAAACTATAAAATGAAAGGAAAAAATATGAATGCAAAATAGAACAAATGAAATAATATAATTTGTTTATTAACAAGCGTAAAAGTAGGTATCCAGGTTTTGCTTGTTATCAGAAATACACTACAATTTTCTAGTAATTTAGTGAGTATCCAACTCATTATTAAAACAATGGAAGCAGATTTGATGTACATACTGACGAGAGAATTAATCTTTGAGATTAAATTTACTGCCAAAGATAAACTCTCACAGTTAGCAAAAGCTAGTTAAGGCCTTCCCTTCTCCATTGTGTTTCCAAATCCTCCCGAATTCATGCCAAAAAAAACCTTTAATTCCACAAACAATGCTCAGAAAACTAAAATCGACAAAAACCTACACCAAATGATTCAGTCAATATTATTCATTAAACTTTTTTCAAAAAAGCTGTTTTTTGAACCGAAATTAATATGTTTACTATCAATAATATTTCTAATAAAGTCTCCTCCACTGTTTTGTGATTAGAAAGAGCTGATTTTGCCATAATTTGTGTAATATTGATTTGGTATTAAAAAATGTGTCATTAGTTTTCAGTGTTTAAAATTGAAATAACTTTTTTTTATATATATTTTAAAATATGAATTTAAGAATTGTTTCATAATATATATTAAAATGGTATTCCTACGTAATCTAATCCCAATAGATTCATTGCACCTTTATGTCAAAGGTTTTTCGTAAAACACCATATCATATATCGCTTATGGTTTTTCGTAAAACACCGTATCGTGTATCATTCATGGCAATGGCAAATTTTTCGTTCTTGATATTTTAACCGAAAGATGGTTGCAGGGTAAAAAAAAAAGTTCCTATACGATATATAGGAGTGTCAAATTACCTATTGATCAAGCTTTAATGTTTAATGTTCAGTTAACCGGTCAGAATTCCAGTCCCTTCTCATGCCAGTGACGCATACTACGATCAGCTAATGAGATTGAATTACTGTTTTGAGGTTGTTATTTGAAAGTGATACTGCCCTGTAGGCTACTTCACAGAAGACCCACGATAAAGGATATTCAGAGAAGTGTGACCTTAGGGTTTTGTACAAGAGAGGTTGAGGAGGAACCAAAGAGAACTTCAAAAGTGTCAGGGGATGAACTGACGCTGCGATTTGAACTAGTAGGACATTAACTCCAGCCAAAAAGCGATTATATGTAATATTTTTATGGTAGTTCAGTGTGTAATTGTACCATTGACATCGTTAAGTATTGCATTAGAAAAATAACAATATCTTTTTGTTACGTATCAACGTACCCAATAACTTCAGTGACGCTAATACACGACGCCTTCCTGCTACACCAGAATTCTCTTCCATTTCCCTTCCTTCATGAACAGAACAGTGTTTTCATTTGTATTTTTCAGTTCCCTGTCTTGATTTAATTCGTCACAAATCGGTATATTTTTAAATTTCTCCTCTTAATTAAGTAGCCATAGAGTGAATATGAGGCAATAAAAATAGCTAATGTTCTTCCCTTATCCCAATATTTAAAAATTTTATATTCAGTTTGAATTCTCAGTATCCTGTAAATATTAATTTTTTTAACCAGCGGAACGGTCCCTTCACGTTCCATTAATTCCATGACGTAGCCTGAGGCTATAGCTAGACTGTACCACCTTAGCTGGACTCATATCAACACCTTATAATGCCACAAGGCAATCAAAGGGAGAAGACTCAGTAAAAATATTTATTTTCAAAACTAATAGTCTTAGGTATACCGTTAATAAACAGTTGTTGACCATTTGACAATTCTTTGTCGACAGAATCAGGTTCTCTATCCCCTGAAATCTTAAAAATATAACTTTGAAATTAGTTATTAGTTTGATCCTGAATCTACTTCAGAAATGATCTTCGTAATGCCTAAGAGCTATATAATAAATATATGGGATTAAAAATTCTACCGGTTTAAGTAATTGGTTTGTTTAATGAAACGTAAAATCATTACGTTTTGATTTTAATTTTCAACTAAAATAAATCAAATTTTATATAATTTATTCAAATTCTTGAGACTGGTATTTATCTATTAAATAAATCAAATGGTATCCTTATTAAGTCTCAACATTCTTTATTATATCAATAGTCCAAAGTTTCGGCCAATTCGGCCATCCTCAAGGACAATCTAAACATTTAACAGCTTTATGTATTCATTTGTAACAATTTAAAAAAAAAATATTAATAATATACCATACCTTAAATATAAATTCACACCTCACATCAAAATTTAAAAAAAATATATTTTAGAGGCTATTTTGGCCAGGTCATCAATTCAAGTCAAAATCATCCTATGAAAAAGTCAATGAATAGAAAATCTAGTTACCTATTTTTTTAAACTTTTAATTGTAGATTAAAACTACACTATCCACTATTAGATAAACAAACTATTTATAATCTTCCAATCACTCAGGTCTGGTTTATTATTATTTTAATTCAAATTGTATTTTGGTCTCAATTTTTTTTATTCCAATTATTAAATTCATATTAAAATTAACAGTAAATAGTAACAACAATTTTTCCCATACTTTTCATAAAATCTCTGCATAATGTTGGTTCAAATTCCTTCTATCTGTTTTAAAATTTAATGTATAATTGATTTATTCTGATACATAAATTAACTTACGGGTTTTTATTTTGAATATATTGTTTTCTTTATGTAAAATTATGGTGTTATCAAAATTAAAAATGTGATGGATTTTAGCTGCATGCTGCATTAGTGCTGTTTTATTGGAATCCTTCTCCTTGGTTCTTGTATCATTGCTGTGTTGATACAATAAAGAATGTCGAGTCATAATAAGGATACCATTTGATCTATTTAATAGATAAATTAAATTTTCAATTTCAAGATTTACTTACAATCCAAAATCCTAAATGCTCCCTACTTTGTCACAAATAAAATTATCAACAATAACAACAAAGACCTCAATGTTCCATTTGTAACCGATCTATCCCGAACCAGATATCAATCATTTCATTACAAACTCACTAACCACTCAAACCCATTAGTTTCTAATCTTGCTTCCTCTTTTATTCCGGACCATCCTCCGAGGCGTCTGAAAAGAAGATGGCCTCGAGACCTTATATTGTAAAAATGTTTTTAGTGTGCTACCATTGGGTAGTTTCTCTACATGCTTGTACCATACCATTATGATTTCCTCAAATTTACTTGATGTATTTATGTACAGTTCTAAATATCAATAAATAAATTTTAAAAAAATATATTTAATTACTATTTTTTTACTGTCCTGATAAATATCACAATTTCTGTTTTGCATAATTTAATGGTTTCTCAACTATTTTTTATATCTGGGAGCACATTTAAAGGCTATATGTAGGGTGGCAAGCACCAATCTTTTTTTTTTTTTGTTCCATTTAATTCAGTGTTTTTTATAATGTGTAGATTGGTTTTAGATGTTTTTAATTTTTAAAATAATGATATTTTTTAACACAATAAAATAATAAATATATATCTTACTGGTTGTAAAATATGCTGTACTAACAGCAAGTATAGAATAAGTTGAATGCAGAGTTACTAACACTATCATTCAATTTTTGTTATCTCTAAAAAACCAAAACAAAAAAATATGAAGAAAACAGAACAGTAATGATGATTCACAGGAATAGAATGCTGAGATATAAACAAATTACTTTTTTGAAACAAATGGCCTAGTATTTCCAATAAATTCTTTGCGTTATGAGGCCATCTTTGTGGATCCCTGATATGTGGGATATCGAAAAACAAAATAACTCGATACATATTCTTAAAGTTTATTACTTTTTATAACTATAATTTTCTTTCATATTTTGCCCTTTCAGAAAATAATTTTTCATTATGATTGTGGGTTTGTTGCATTACGGGAACATATATTATGTCAGGAGGGCACACACGGTGCTGAGAACATCTGTTCTAGGATATAATGGTTTATATCAATTCATTTGAAAAAAATAAATATTTATATTTTTTTTATAAACAATGCATTTTAATAAATAATTTGGTTATATAGACAGGTTTAATAGTGTTTTTTCTTAAGTTCGGATTCGATTGTGTAGTGTACGTTTCTCTCACTCTTTCCGTCAGCCTCTTTGAATTTGTAGGAGCCTTCTGTGAGTTTTCCTTCCCTGTGTTCTTCTACTTTCTTTTCGTCGTGGGTGTGGGGGTCGTGGACACTGTAGTCAAACTTGTACTTTGGTTGAGCCTTAAATAAATTTTTAAAAAATACGTTACACACTTATATGTAACAATATTGATGCCTTTCATAGCTTAAAAATTAAAAATTAAAATGTTTTCTTATACCAAGCATGGCGGAGAAAACTTAAGCATTTTTTTTTAACTTAATAATCAAACCAGAATATCTTTAAACCAACTTCATTTTAATATGAATTAAAATTATCTTGAGAAAATTTTAAAATGAGAATTAATTTACTATTCCACCGCCTAGGATTTAGCTATTATTTTTTATATAAACTTACATAGTAGTCCACAATGTGTTCTTTCTCCTCATGGTGGTACTGGGCCAGCGCCACAACGACCAGGCAGAAAAATAATACTATCTATAAAAAAAAAAATAGAAGAAAATAATAATAATTTAAAAATTTGCTTCACAGTAATATTAATTAAAATAATTACTAATGGCCGACCTTGTACATGTTGTTAGGTCTGAGATAAGTTCAGATTTGATTCTGACATTCTCTCTTTCACCCTTATATATAGTTAGTGACCTTGTAATCCACCCCTTCCATTAGATTTGAAAATTTTTACTTGTAGCAATATTAATTTTGAAAGTAAAAGGGAATACAGTCGGGTGTAAATGAATAGTTATAAGTACAGAAGTGCATTTCAATGATTATAGTAAAAACATTATTATGAGAGGATCTGAATTAGATTAAATTTTTATTGAAAATATTGTTAAGTAACTCCTATTTGGAAAATTTGAAACACACTGAATAAGATTTGCCTTAATCCATTTCACCTTACAATTTAACTTAAATCTTATAGTTTTTTTTTCTCAAAATATATCTTTTGTTATTTATATATATAAATATAATATATTTATTACCTTATGATATCACTTTATATCTAGGTGATTTAACAACTATTATCTGTAAATTAATTGACAGATATTATCAATTTTTCTAAAATACCGGTTGAAATAAGAATAAATATATACCGGCTAATAAGCCGGTTATTAGACTAAAGCCATATACATATTTGCCGAAGTAATTAGTACTGAACATGGTTAATTGCATTGAATAATAAATATTGATTAAAGTAAGAACCAAATTATTTATATAGACATTTTATAAACAGGTCGTAAAATTCTAGTAAAACATACACTCCACTATGCACATATCCCTTTTTATACGTGTTTGTGCTTTCTTCTTAGGAATATTTCATGACATGTTTAACAATTTAAAACTTATCGGATCGATTATTTCAAACAGCTAATTAGTCCAAAATTACATATATATATATTTTTTTTTTTGACAAAATTGATTTACTGAAAGAAGAAAATTTTTGTATTACAATGTTAAAAATTTTATCATAGATTATATTGTGATTATTAGCATTAAGTATTCAAATTGCAATGTTGAAGCATTTTAATCATGTTTACCTCACCATACTTACAAGTTTTGGTTAAATAGATCTTGGGTATTCTTGGATCTTGAAAATCCACCATCCTCATCGTCTAAATTATTTGCAAATATCAGCAGACATGGGTTGAGTTCATGAAACGTTATAGTTCATGGGCGCGATGAAAAAAAAAAAAAAATAAAAATTTATTTCGTCCAAATTTGTTATTACTTTGTGGGTTCGGAAGCCCAAGGGGTACACCCAGCCTCATAAAGTGGGTACTCTTAATTGAGTAAAAATCTGATGGTCCACGTGATTCTGACCCAATCACCTCCTTGCAAAACCACTGGTCTAGAAACAGTACCTCCTTACAAAGTATTGCACCCCTAATCCTTCAAAGGTTGTAGTGGTATAGATTTAATTAATAATTAAATTTTTTAATAAATTTTGCTTTTTAAAAATCTATATCTAAGGAACTATTGAACGTACCTAAATAGCTCTATTAGGGCTCATATTTTATTAAATTTACTCTTTTTTTATGATATTCTATTAATATTGAAAGAAGGTAGTTAGCCGTATAAAAATATATTCTAGGAAGATAGTCCGAGTGGTGGTCAATAAAGGTCTTTGTACCACAGGGGTGAAGAAGTGGAATTAGACTGGTAGCCTTACTTATCTGACGTTTCGAACATACATTTATACATGTCACAATCTCACAAGAGGAGATCATAACATAAAAAAGGCAATCCTTTCCCGCCGGACCCGCCCCGCTAAGACCCCCGGAGAGTGAACGTCTTAAATCACTTTTGAAATATTAGCTTAAAACGGGAAGAGGAGACTTTAAGATAGTTAAATAGAGCAATATTTAAAAAGCGTCTGAAATTGAAAAACGAAAAACGCCATATTCTTAAGAACTGGCAGATTGAAACAAAGACAACTGTGTTTTTGTCAACTTTCAGTTGTTATCTTTATCTTCAATCTGACAGCTCTGACGAAGCACTGCAAAGTGGGGCGAAACCTTGGTTAACAATAAATATTTCTTTTCTACTATTATGATATGTTGATTAACTGTCACCCAGACTATCTTCCTAAAAGATATTCGGTTATATTTTCTAATACTCTTAGTAGTTTTAATGATATGAAGCCCCGAAAAGAAAAAAAAAATTTTTAAATCATTTTGGACTAGTAAAAAGGCATAGTTCTTAATAAATTATTCAAAATTGGTGTGAATTAACTGCTTTATTCTCTCCTCTTAGGCTCTAAGTTTGCTGAAGTGACATGCTTTAGAGAAAAGTAATACAATACTTCCCTACCAATATATATAACAGTTATCTTATAGACACATAATGAATTTTGTTTCATTTTATTATCCTTCTGAGAATAAGTAATTAGCTTGGGATAGTCGTTAAAAGATGTTTATACATGTTATTTAAATCAGTAATAAAAAGTTATTTTTGGAATGTCATGTTCTGCAATCGTGGATTATGAAGACCATGCATTATCGTTCTTCTCTGGTACGAATATGGAAATATAATTATGTAGATACTTGTGAAATCCGTTGAGTAAACTGTAGAGATTTATTTCATTCAATCCAATTTAAGAGATGCATATTGGAAGATACATTATGAATATAAAAGGTAGTACTACACTCCAGACTACATGTTAGATATAAGTAAAAATACGAGTTAGTATGAATGTATGCCAAGCTTCTTGTCCTGAATTCCGACTTCCTTAAATATCAATTTGGGTTTAAATAATTTTAAGAGGTGTAACCAAGGACTAATTTCGAAACCAAACAATTTTTTTTGTCTATTATTTTTTATTTTACTTATTTCATAGTTAATTGTCAGAATTTATACTTTCTGCACCCTCATAAAAGTGAGATAATAACTGTGATTGCCCATCCATAAATATGATATAGAAATATATTATTATTTTTAAAAATGTTCTCAGTTCTTAGTTCAGATTAACCTTAGAAAATAAAATTATTTTAGCATTAATTAATTATAATTCAATCGAAAGAAAGAAAATAATTGAAATTATAGTACTTTTATGGTCCCTATATTATGATATAGTTGCTTAAATTGCATTTACATTTTTTATCGTATAAATATTATTATAGCTTGCTATAAATACAAAAAAAATATATATACAGGTATTAAACACAGAGAAATGCTTTATGTGGTAATGCTGTCTAAATACATCGGGTTGCTAAGACACATATCAATCCATGATTAGATAAATAAACACTAATATATATTATAAAAGATACAAAAAACTTTCTACTCTTTCTTTTTTCAAATAATAATTAACTATTACCTAAATACAATATATTTCAAATATTATTATTTTTTTGCCATTTTATTTTCAAAGTTATGTTACGTTTTCCTTATTAATTCTTTCCCTTTTTTGTGTTTTGAACCGTATTTATAATTAATTAGTATACACTACGATAATCAGACCAATTTGGACATATGGAATTGAGCTCTGGGGCTCCACCAAGCCATCAAATTCTTCCCGCATCCAATCGTTACAATCCAAAATCCTTGATGCTCCTTATTACGTTACAAATAAACTCATTTACTAAGACCTTAACATCCCATTCGTTGCAGATTTGACCCAAAACAGATATGCGTCTTTTCATTCCAAACTCCTTAACCATCCTAACCCACTAATTCTTAATCTTTCATCCTAAACAATCCCTGATAATCCTCCGAGCCGTCTGAAAAGAAGATGGCCATGGGACCTTCTAATTTAAATTAATGTTAGAAGTACCACCAATGGGTGATTCCTTCTCAAGATTTTTAAGTATATATGAAACATACGACATATTTACCTATTGTATTATTTTGTACAGTTGTAAATTACATTAAATAAATTTAAAAAAAAATATTGTGATTATAATTCAGTCAATTTCTATGTCTCAAAATTAATTTATTGGAACTCTATTAATATTTTTTTTTGTATTTAATTATTTAAATGAGTATGATTAAATGTGTGTACTGACGGTATCAAGGATTAATTATGCAATGAAATTTGAATATGTATATCACTAAGAGGTCGCATGGCAGATTGGCAAAAGGAAGCAATTCCAGGAGATGAAATACATCGGTAGGGAGTAACCTCAACAATGTGGGTATATTCTAAAAGTTATAACTAGCTAACGATTTAACAACCTTTGTCGTAATGACATTACCATCTACCTACCACTAATGTCAATTCTGATGGAGGATACATACCAAATATCCAGGCAGCTGTAAGGTATGGGATCATTACTAAGGAGTTTGGTGAAAGTAACGTTTAGTAGTTCATTGCGTTCTACCCTTCCCCGCTCACTTGTGTTCCAATAGGACAAGTCTTGCTTATTAGGCCAGAGAGAATTTCAGTTAACAGGAATAGATTAGGAGCGTTTTGTGTGGAAAGCTATTGGAATTCCAGCTTAAAAATATTAGCAGTTTTGTGGCTAGATCATTAGAGGTAAAAGAATCTAGTATCAAAACTGTTTTTTTTTTAAATTTATCTTTAGAAGCTTAGGCCTTAATCATTTAACTATATTTTATTTTCATATTGTGTTGTCTGCGTTGGATTTATGACACTGATATGTAATAATTACCATTATTTATTTATTTTAGAAAAATATTATTACTTGATAATGAAATTTTGAGTTTTTTTCAGAATTTAAATTTTCACTTCATGTTTTTTTTCCCCTTGAATTTGAAATTATATTATATTTTGTAGAATCGAAACCTATTAAATATACTAGAAAAATACCATAAACATGTATTTGAAAAGAAAAATCTTATCATTGAAAATATAACTAACGTTTATTTTTCTAATTGATTGAGCTACGATGCAATTTTGATAATTTTTAAGTATATATAAGGCTAAAATAAAAAATAAAAAACAGTACACCTTTCTTTCCAGATGAAAGAGGTAAAGTGACTCGGTGTTCGTTTATATTTTAAGCAAGTACATTTATGGGGAATAATCTCAAGTTTGGTTTGTTTGGAGAGAACCCATCTATGATAATTATTCCTCCCTTTTCACTTCAATTTCCATGATATCACTCTATCTTTTTATTACCGATCATGGGCAAAATTCTGAAAAACTCATTTTGAAACGCCTATAACATGACTGTAATAAGGCCAATCTGGGCATATGGAGTTGAGCTTTGGGGCTCAACTAAACCTTCGAATTCCTCTCGTATCCAGTCCTTACAGTCCAAAATCCTTCGTAAATTCTCAATGCTCTTTGCTTTGTTACAAATAAAATCATACATAAAGACCTTAATGTTCCCTATGTAACCGATCTAGCCCGAAACAGATATCACTCCTTCGATTACAAACTTCCTAACCACTCAAATCCCCTAGTTTCTAACCTTGCATCCTCTTCCATTCCTGACAATCCACCGAGGCGCCTGAAAAGAAGATGGCCATGAGACCTGCTAATGTAAAATGTCATTAAAGTGCTACCTGTGGGTAGATGCTCTACACGCCTGTAACACTCCATTTTAACTAAGATCAAATTTACTGAATGTATTATATAATATATAGTTGTAAATATTAAAAATAATATATAAAATGATAATAATAATAGATATTGAAATAATTTCCATGAATAAGGGTTACCCCACTGAAACAAATTTTAAAAACAGAGTAGAGTATAAAAAATAAAGGAAATTGTTTAGAATTATAAATGCGTTTATTTAAAAAATAATATACTGTTAAAGTTTTCTATTGTTGATTTTACATAAATACCTATAATTTTCCCTTTCCATATTTTTCAAATGAGGAAACAAACGCTTTATTAATTATTGCTGTGATACTATCCTAGCAGTTTAGCATTTTACAAAAAATAAAAAAATAAAAAATTGAAGTTTATATTAAAATAATAATGTGATATATAAATCTAAATTACATAAGAAAGCGCACTCAAATACATGGGCAATGCAATCAAATACATTAATAATACATGATTAATCACTAGAGTCATTGCAATACTATGGTAAATAAATGTTATAGTAGAATTCTAATTATATTTATGTGTGTGTGTATGTAATTTTTATTTTTACTTACTTTAAAATTAGAAATATAATTGAAAACAAACTTAATTAAAAATCATTGCAAATATATTAAATAAAGTCAATAAAATCTCATAGTTATTTTTAGAATAATACAAAAAAGAGGCAACAATAATAATTATATTTCAATAAATTATAATTAAAAATAGACTCATTATTTCTTTGTTAAAATATTTTTACCTGTAACCGTGTCCAAATATCATAAAAATTCTCATTTTAATTCCCGCAGGATATATGGGTAAGAAATAAATACGTTAAAATATATTTCAAAAATAATTTTATTATAAAAGTATAAAAAATATAATATTTACATTAGTTTATCTTGTTCAAAGATAGTTTTGTCATTATGGGATGATCACTATTAGTAGTGATGGTCGTGGTGAATCTTGAAAAAGGTCTCTTTGGATCCCTCAACATGAGGATGCTTAGCGTGTCCTTTCCTCTCTACGACGGCGTTGAAACCGTTCTTCTTGTCGGCGGTGTAGTGGACGATCCTCTCGGTACCATCGGGTTCGTAGAGGGAGTAGTAGCCCTTGACGACGTCTCCTTCTCTGGTCTCTTCTTGCTTCTTGACGTCGTGGGTATGGCCGTCGTGGACTCCGTAGTCGAACTTGTACTTTGGTGGGGCCTATAATATTCCAAATATGTTATTGTTGAGTCCATAGTAAGTCGATAGCTTTTTTTTTTTAATTAATGGTCATATCAATAATTACTCACATAGTAGTCAACGACGTGCTCCTCGTGGTGTCCATGATGGCTATACTGCGCCATGGCTACTCCCACCAACCCAAGGATAAGTGCGATCTGGAAATGTATATTAATATAATTACTAAATGTAATTAATCAATTAATCACTGAAGTTAATTGTAAATTTAATTAATTTATCACTAATATTAACGTATACAACTTATGAAGAATGATAATCCACATGGAGGTATACCTTGATCATGTTGCTGGTTCTTGAGAAATGTTTCGACTTGCTACCACCTTTGCCTGCACCACTTTATATACTCCATTCTCCCTTCTACTTCCCAGTTGGTTCTTTGTCAATGAAGTTGAATTCCTTTTTGGGGATATTGTGTAAATTATGAAAGAATTATATGAATTTTAGATTATTCTTTTTATCAACCGGCTTCATAAGAAACTAAATTAATTGTATTATCCGTTAAGTGATAAATTTCATATTATCCTAAAAGTCAAGAAGTGTTATCATAATTTCCGCATCAGTCTATTGGAATATCGTTTTAAAATATTTTAGTTAAGATATTAGTTTGATAAATTTTTAAAGTATAAAATAAAATATATTAATTTGTATCATAGAATTATATACTTTTTTGTTAGCCAAAGACTTTCACTTGGGCCCCATGTAGCCCAGAATAATTTTACGTTATGCATTAAATGCAAAAATATCAAACAATACTTAATAGAAATTGTTTATTTTTTTATCTATTTTGCATTCTTCTATGAATCGACGCAAACACTATCGTAGAATTCATGAACACAATATTTTCTTAAGTTTTGTATCCGTTTATTGTTAAATTAGTTAAATTTATTTTAATTAAATTATTAGTTTAGTGAATTTTAAATGTAGAAGATAATATTTTTGTTTAATTGACTGAATGATAACACTTACTATTCTATTTCTTCAAAAAACATTGTGATGACTAATTTTTAGTCGATGTTGTGGTGTGTTATACTACTACAATTTAAAATTCTTCTTATGTAAGAAACACAATTAACAAATAATGATCTGATTTCCGTTTGTTAAAAATATTGTTGACTATAAGTTAACACTCGATTAAATTTATTGTATAAGTTAAACTTACTAAATTAAAAAAATACAAAACAAAATATGTATTGTAATAATAATAATAATAATAACTATTATTATTATTATTATTATTATCTTTATTTATTCTGGGATTGATCCCTTTAGAATAATATACAGGCGTCAAAATTAAGCTTTAGAGCCTTAGAGAAAAGATAAAATTACAAAATAATGATGAAATTAAAAAAAACGTCATAAAATAAAATAATGAATTTGAAAAGATGCAAATAAACAACAATAATTAATAGAATATATGAAATAATTATAGAACAAATAAAATAAAACCCCAAGCCATATCAAAAAACATAAGATGATATCTGATAATAAAAATAAAAAAGAATAAAAAATCAAATTTAATTAAACTAAAAAATAATAAATGAAAAGATACAGTAGCTGTTAATGTGCATATTTACAATTATAAACGAAAATCTGAGACATAAAATATATAAACCTTTTTTTTAAACGTTCAATTGTTATTATTTCGGAATTAGGTGGACAGAAGGTAGTCGAAGATACGGGATTTGAAAATTAGAAGGGTATTAGAACTCCGAATAAATGAGGAAATAGAATTCTATAGGGAAGAGGAACGGATGAGGAAAGATCTACCAAAGGCAGCGGTTCGATGGGCAGTTACATATAAGTCTGAAGGCTGTGAGCGGGTGTTGCGGAAATGCACTGAGGATTTAAATTGAAGGATATCAGAGATGTACGATGGACGGCGAGATTGAATAACGTGGTAGAGGAAGGAAGCAAGAAAAATTTACGACGAAAGGAGTGGTAAAGTCACTTCAGCTCTTCATAAAATCGGGTGACAAAGGCGTCCCTGGGGACACCAAAGATGAATCGTCCAAAGCAATTATTTAACCGTTTTAATTTTGCCTCGAGATCCCTTGAGATACCCATGTAAACCTCACAGCAATAATCAAAGTGGGGAAATATTCAGGAAGCAACCAGGAGCCTACGGGTTTCAAAAAGAAGTAGGTGACGAAGATAATTTAAACGCTTTAGGGTGGAGAAGGGACGACGGGAAATATCGGAGACGTGGTTTTTCGGTGGTGTATTGTTAATAACTGAAGAAAGGGCTGACTCTATGTTGAAAGAAGTTTTTTGAACTTATTTATTGCATTGTAGTTTTTTTTATTACTCTTAGTGATAGGAAGTTCAACTCTATTAACCCAACTGACTCCCAACCTTCATTTGATTATTTCACCTTATTGTTTTTTTTTAATAAATTTTAATCATAAAAACAATATAAATTCCCTTATTGTTCTTAGGCGAATATAATTTACTTTGCAAATTAATTTAGAAAAATATATTTTGATCAATAAAACACTACTGATATTCAGTTATTGAAACTGGTTTCAATCCTCAATTGTTCACCTACTATCCTGGAGTGAAAGGAAAAATCCCTAAATTATTCATGTTAACATTTATCTTCAGCGATAAATTAAAATGTACCCCTTTACAAGGTTAAACTATGTTCAAAGAATACTCACCTTTTTCCTTAAAGGCCATGTATATTTATTAAGCTGTTCTAATTATCTGTGATTTATATTTTAATAAAGTAATCAAACTAAATATTGTAATTGTTTTTTTGAAAAAGTACAATTGTTGTTTGAATTCAAGCTTAAAAAAATACAGATGTTTATCATTGTCTTTGTAATTAAAAATAATACATTTAGTTTATTATTGATTAATAAATCAGATATTACATTATTTAATGATTGAAGAAGTTTGTCGGGGGTGCAGTCAGCAAAGAACAACATAAATAAACAAAACCCATATTTATTTATTTTATGCCAACGTTTCGACCTGAGTTTCAGGTCATCATCAGGGGTTATGGTGTAGAAGGTAGGCCTGCAACTGGCAGTCGAAACATCGGCATAAAATAAATAAATATGGTTTTGTTTATTTATGTTGTTCTTTGCTGACCGCATTCCCCGACAAACTTCTCCAATCATTAATCTACGGTCAACTATCTACACCTCATTACATTATTTATTATGAAATTAGATATAAAAAGGTAATTTATACAGGATATTTTCCTGTCACAATTCATGATAATTGTATAATCATAATTTATAATATACAAATTATATTGATATCAGTGTAAATAATACCATGGTTTTAAAATATTCCGTGGTTTTCTTAACATTTTCCTCATTGTCACCAAGGTCTTGGTTGTTGAGCTGCAGCACATTCTACCATGATCCCTCTGTATCGGGGACACTCCTCAAAGATTGAATCACAGTAATTGCTATTTCAGAGTTGACAATGAGGTGGATCTCTCCTTGTTTATCGTTCAAGCTGAAGTGTGCCCAATTCTGAGAGGCGGTGGTTATAGCGCGTTATAATTACCTATATAGATGGTTATAGTTACCTACTTTCTTATATGTTGTCCGAAGGATGACGGCTAGAAACTCACATTTGACTTTTTGATTTTATGTTGTTTTTTTTTATTATCGGATGCAGTCCGATTTTGTTGCTATACATGTAAGATCCTAATCCATATTGTTCATAACTGTCGTGGATGTGAGTGTTATATTTTTTAGTGAGTGGGCCTCAGTTGCGCTGCTACTCACCTACTTTCTCATTGCCAGAAATCCCGCAATGGCTGAGAGCTCAGAAATATATAATTTCCTAGAAGAATTTTCAATCTTTTTAATATTATAATGAATTTCTTAAGTAACAGGTTATGTGGAAAAAAATTGGAAAAGGTCTCTGAGAGTACTCAGAGGAAACATTATGTCTAAGCTGATAGATCTGTACATGACTGAACTAGTGGGACTGCTTCTGAGATCACTGCCAGTTCAGCTGTTAAGGTGCCATAGATTCCATCGAATGTGTATTCCAGCACTTTATAGCAGTTGAAGACTGCATGATGTGGAGTTATTGAGCCCTTCGTATACATAACTTTACATTACAGCTAGTTATTCAGTTGTGAAAGAAATTTAGGTTATTTATTGTGAGGTACAACTTTTAGTCTTAGGCATTTAACATTGTACAATTGATGGAAGAAGTTGACAATGTCCATGGTTGTAATTTTCTTCTGCGGTTCATAATGTGTTGTTTTTTCAATTCTGAGATAACCCCATTTCATTTTGTACCAGAGTAAGAAAAAGGCATTTTTATTTACATTTTTTGTTTTCATTATCCCTCTCTTCAATAATAGATTTATCTTTCTTCAACTAAGAGTATAATTTAATTCTGTATCATCTATACCCAATTAAAAAACGAAATAAAAAAAACAGAGGAGTTATGAAAATAATTCATATATTTTGATGATACTTTCATATAATCAATATAAATATTTGTTCTATAAAGTTATTTATAATATATTAAAGTAGAAATCTCCCACGTTTTGAATATTCCATATATTTTGTAGTTCTAAAGTTGCAAAGCTTAAAAAAAAATCATCTTCTTCAATGGCAAATAGAGGCATTTTCCTCTTCAATAAAATAAGTTAAATAATAGTAATTTAAATATAATGGTGAATAGGTATGATAATTGAATTCCAATTATTTTTGTGTTTATGAAATTTTTGGTTTCTCTTACTTTTAAATAAAAAAATCATTGCAAATATGATCAAGTAAATACAATTTTTAGAATAATATAGAAAGAGGCATTTTTAAAACAAATTATATGTATAAATAGACTCATTACTGATATGTCATAAAGTTTTATCTATAACCGTATCCAACTACCATAATGATAGTCATTCATTCCCGCAAGATATATAGGTAAAAAGAGAACAAAATTTATTAAAAATATTTTCAAAAATAATTTTATTATAAAAGTATAAAAAATATAATATTTACATTAGTTTATCTTGTTCAAAGATATCTTTGTCATTGTGGGATAATCACTATTAGTAGTGATGATCGTGGTGAATCTTGAAAAAGGTCTCTTTGGATCCCTCAACATGAGGATGCTTAGCGTGTCCTTTCCTCTCTACGACGGCGTTGAAACCGTTCTTCTTGTCGGCGGTGTAGTGGACGATCCTTTCGGTACCATCGGGTTCGTAGAGGGAGTAGTAGCCCTTGACGACGTCTCCTTCTCTGGTCTCTTCTTGCTTCTTGACGTCGTGGGTATGGCCGTCGTGTACTCCGTAGTCGAACTTGTATTTTGGTGGGGCCTGCAAATTTTTTTATATGTTAATGTTGAGTCTATTTTAAGTTGATAGTTTTTTTTTTAAATTAATAGTCTTATCAATAATTACTCACATAGTAGTCAACGACGTGCTCCTCGTGGTGTCCATACTGCGCCATGGCTACTCCCACCAACCCAAGGATAAGTGCGATCTGGAAACAAAATCAATTGTTAGCGTAATTAATTAATCACTAATTTTAACGGATAAAACTTTATGGAGAATGATAATCCTCATGAAGGGATACCTTGATCATGTTGCCGGTTCTTGAGAAATGTTTCGACTTGCTACCACCTTTGCCTGCACCACTTTATATACTCCATTCTCCCTTCTACTTCCCGTTCGGTTGTTCTTTGTCAATAAAGTTGACTTCCTTTTTCGAAATATGGTGTGAATTATGAATGAATTATATGAATATTAGTGTATTTTGAGTATTATACGTTTCGTGTTAAACATAGAAAAAAATATACATATATTTAAAATTTAATGTATAGTAGAATATATGAACAAAATATTTTCCCCACATATTACAGCAGTCTATTGTTAAATTAAATTAATATATTATAATTAGAATAATATTTTAGTCAATGGTAAAAGTATAAAATAATACTTTTGTTTTACTGATGAAATAAAGACTGTTTTTCTTCACTGCTTGTGTTTTATATATATATATTTTTTTTTCCATTTTTAGCATTTCAACGTAGGGTCACCTCATTTTTTGTAAATCATACTATATAATTTATCTATTTTATTACCTTATTTTGTTATTCAATTTATAATATGTTTGTCTCTCTTTTTTATAAATCATTTCTAGGTTGGAATCTCTATATTGGACTTTCTATATCAAATTTCCATTATTTAAAAGTCTTCATTAAATAGTATTTAAAGATAAATATCTTCAATGATAAATAAATAAAAATAAAATAACAAAAAAAAATAGTTTACGTACATATATTATTCTTACGGAATACTTATTGTTTTCCCTTAAAGGTCATGGACATTTATTCACATGCTGTTCTCATTTTATATTTTAATCAAGTAATCAAACTAAATACCTCTTTTTTCTTTTATTTAATAAATTGACTTAAAATAAAAATCATCAAGTGCCAAGTAGTAGTCCTTAATAAAAATATAACTAACCCCCACTCCGACTGACTGCCTGAATCGTTCAATGGTTCATTGCTCTGAATCATTCAATAGTCATATTCTTCCCGAGGAGTCAACTCTTTTCTTCGATGCCCCATTCAACTGAAATTTTCTGATTGCTAATACTAAATGTCCTTTTAAATACACCTGCTGAAATCAAATACTGAACTAGTGGATTTATTTTTCTAACATTAATCCATTGTTATATTAAGTATTTGGGAAAGTAATTCACTCACACCTTTTCCACCTAAGCATTTAATCTATAATTAAATCGAAGAGATCCCATATCCTTTTCTGTATTCTATGAATGCTATGGGTATAATAGTGAGTTAATGTCTTGTTTGAATCATCATTTGATTTCAATTAATTATTGCATGAGTTTACATCATTGTTTATGTAATTAAATAATCATTGACAGCTTGTCGTGTATTGTATAATTTCATTGTTTTTGAAAAGCTCAATTAAAAAAATACAGAGATTTATAGCGATAGTGAAAAATTATTATAAGCATTTGTGCTATTTATAAGATAAATAAAGTATGAAGTTCTAAAAAAAATTTTATTTCCATATATTTCGTGTTTTAGACATGAAAATACTAGAAAACATCATCATCCTATTAATTTTTTTAATTTTGTTTATTGCCATTTACAACTGTACATAACAGTACATCCAGTAAATTTTTATGCACGATCATAATGGCATGAAATGGGCATGTACAGAAACTACCCAACGTTTTTTATTAGAAGGTCTCGAGGCCATCTTCTTTTCAGATGCCTCGGAGGATTGTAAGGAATTTGTTGATGAAGTAAGGTTAGAAACTAATGGGTTTGGGTAGTTGGGGTGTTTATAATGGAATGATTGATATCTAGTTCAGCTAGATAGGTTACCTATGGAACATTAATGTCCTCTTCAATCTAAATGAGTTTAGTTTATTTATGTAAATTCAAATAGTAAAGTTCTATCAAAGCGACCTCTCTCTAGACTTAGTAGGCAAATGAGTTATTAGGAAATGGGGCAAGGTAGTCAATACTTTCTAATTACCGTCATGCAGGGACGTTTAAATTCGTAACAGGTAAATTTTATGTATCACACAATCCTTAATCCAAAGTTTCGAATATAATTACAATACACCTTTATTGTGAAATTAATATTTAAACAAAAATTAATATAGAAAATATATTATTATCATTTCTATAATTAATTTTCACAGTTATGTTTAGAAAGGTAGTCTACAAAGTTTGGTTAAACTTTAGCTGATTTTATAAAAAATCAATTTGATATTGTATGCTTAAATAGGCCAGTTTGAACAGAAAGTAAATTTATTTTCAGCTGCTTATCAATATGAATTGTAGAAATAAAACTTACAATATTTATTATTTGTAATTGGTAATTGTAAGTGCTTAATGGACCACTGTAACTGTGTGGACCACAATCACAATTACTAGCTGCGCCAAAGTAATTACAATAATTTTTTGTTGTTGTTTGAATTTAAGGACAAAAACTCTCATTGCCATAATAGCTAAAAAAATATTTGATTAATTAATAATTATTAAATTGGATTTTAAATGGCAATTTATAATACCAGGATAATGTATGTACCAGGATGTATGATACTAATAATTTATAATATACAAATCAGATTCATATCAGTGTAAATAATATGTTATTTTTAATGAATTTAACGATTTTGTTAGTATTATTCTCATTGTCGCTCGAAGCACTGTGATATCTACTTACTATAGTTGACACTGTGGTGGACCTCTCCTAATTTGATGTTTTAGGGTCTATCGATTCAGAGGCGCATCGTAACCACCTCCTCTCTTCTACATTGTCTGGAAGATGCCTGAAAGAACCCAGCAAGTCACAGTTATATTTAGATCGACAATTACTTGTTATTATCTCAATTGTAATTATTTTTACCTAACACAAACCTTGATCGACTATCAAAGAAATACATGTACATCTACCACCCATTAAGAAGCTTTATGTTCTGTTTCTAGATCGGATTCGCTGAGAGATAGTTTGTTCAAAATCACACTAGCTAGGTTTTCCCTTCAATTAAGAGAACTCCCTTTATTGAGGTTGGTTGTGCCCCGAAAGAGCCCCGGATAAACAGGGTTGACATATAGCTGATTTAACATTATAAATAATTATCTACCCAGCCGGATTCAAACCCTGGCCTTAGTAATAGAAACATTTACCTTATTCACTCAGCTAACTTATTCCCTAACCCAACAAATATTATTTTTTAATTATGTTGTAATTTTAATATCTTACCTATATATTGAGATACAGTGATACGTATTTTCCTTGAATAACGAGATACTTCTCATATATATTTTTTTAAAAGAATGTTTATATATGTAATCATGGATTATTAATCAATTTTCTGACACGTGGTCGTTTGCTAATTCTTTTGTCATTTGACAAGCCTTTTACTCAAATTCATTGCCTTTCTACTGTCAGGGAACGAGTCCATGAGGCAACGGAATTCGACCAGTTGAAGCAATAATAAATTTTGTAATGTTTATTTAGTTGTGCTGTATGAAAGTGGGACCGACAGAGAACGTAGGCTATTGCATGATTTAGATAATAATTTATAAACCTAGGTTCGATTGATTGGTTTATTTATTTACTTTTCCTATTATGATATTACCGATGTTTTTATAGTGCTTTTATGAAATATTGGAACAAATCTCTCGCCAATTCTAGAAATAGGGCTTCTGAATGTTTGAGGTATGCAAAACGTACGATATTGGGCAGATGTAATTAAATAATTTAAACTCATTTTGTTTATAAATTCAAATACATTTAATTTGGTTTTTCTTTTATGACTCCATGGTGTTATGTGATAAGACTTAATAATTAAACAGTAAATTTTTGTACTTTTAATACTGTTTTATATTTCGATAAATAACTTCCTCAAAATATATTTAATAATAATTTTCAGTCTTAAAGTTATTAAATTTTATAGATAATAAATTGTTGTATTTCCATCGATTCCTGTTTCTATCAAAAAGTTTTTTCCGTTGGGTTATTCTTGTTTTTTATTTGTCTATTTTTGTAATTTTTAATGTTTTTCACTTGTGTTTTCTTCTCAATTAATTTTCCCGAAGTTTAATTAGAAGACATTACCTTTAAAAAAATTATAAAAAACAATCAAAGCGCGGACTATCTTGTTATGTGTGATGCATGATTAAAAAAATGATAACAAACCATAAATCCTCGTAATTAACTTCCATTTTTAGATAACTCGTTGTGAAAGGGGGAAAAAAGACTTAACGGAGATGAATTATCTGATGCAGTAACCGGTTCCCCAGTTAGTAGGCGCTTTTTATGTAACTGTTCCGATTACTGTATCGCAAGAGCAAAGATATTGTTTGAAATTCTGGGAAAGACAATGCTATTTAATTAAATTCAGCTCATTAATTTGGTCTCCGTTGCATCGAAAACTATCGTAAATCATGTGGTTACGACAATTATTTTTATTTTCGTGAAGTATAACATACTTGTAGTAGAAAATTCATTTTTACACGTTACTAAGTTAGTATTCATGATTAAAAAAGTTAAATGAAACAAAAAAAAAATAGAGAGTTATCTGGACAGTTGGAAACAGGAAGGAAGGAAGGGAAGAGCCACCATTCCTTGGCTTATTTATTTATCGATATTGTACGCTAAGATTGTATTATTACCTATTTTTAATGGCATGAAATGAAATAAATAATAAAGTATAATTAAGTTTTTAGATAATATAATTTTTTTTCGATTTTATGGTTAAGATGGTATGGTTAAGAAGAGTAAAAAAAAGTTCACCAAATTTAGCTAGTCTATATAGCTATATAGTACATATGTATTTTTTATGTTAATACAGTTGCAAATGTCAATAAATAAATAAAATATTCATTTTTTGTTAATAAATTTTATAAGTAATTACGTATGACGAGAAGAGCTCAATTGGTCAATTGGGCATAAACGGATAATAATACCACAAATAATTCTAGAGGATATTTGCCCAATATATTTTTTTCTTCTTACCTCCTTTATTAAATAGATACATAATATTATTAATATAT
>NW_027113640.1:574170-576107 GCF_000696795.3 Halyomorpha halys | reverse complement strand
TCTTTGGATCCCTCGACATGAGGATGCTTAGCGTGTCCTTTCCTCTCTACGACGGCGTTGAAACCGTTCTTCTTGTCGGCGGTGTAGTGGACGATCCTCTCGGTACCGTCGGGTTCATAGAGGGAGTAGTAGCCCTTGACGACGTCTCCTTCCCTGGTCTCTTCTTGCTTCTTGACGTCGTGGGTGTGGCCGTCGTGGACTCCGTAGTCGAACTTGTACTTTGGGGGTGCCTATAATATTCCAAATATGTTATTGTTGAGTCCATAGTAAGTTGACAGTTAATTTTTCAAAATTAATAAAGTCATATCAAGATTAATTGTAAACTGTAGCTATATATTACGTTTTCATAGTGAACTTATTAAAAAAATATTTACATAATAGTCTACGACATGTTCTTCATGGTGTCCGTGACCTCCATACTGTGCGAAGGCTACTCCTGCCAGGCAGAGAACTACTAGAGCCTAGAATAAAATTATTGTATAATTATTTATAAGCCATCGTTAAGAAAATACATAATTTATAATAGTTGATACTTTAAATATTCACCTTGTACATGTTCGCTGTTTCGTGGAACTGTTGAAATTAATTCTTCTGTCCCACTTGGCCTTCTTATATACCTAGCAACTCTCCCACTTCGCTTATTTGGTTCTTGGTTCGATGTTTTGTTATCTATGTCGTTGCTCCTTTCTTGATTACAGTTCGTGTTTCATGCCATTTCATAATAAATTTGCCTTCCTGTTTTGTTCATTAGTTATAACTTTTTGTACCTCAGAATGTGTGACGAATTTATGTTAATTTTATATTTCGAACTAGATATCAATTCTTCTATTACAAACTCCCTAACCACTCAAACCCATTAGTTTCTAATCTTGCTTCCTCTTTTATTCCGGACAATCCTCCGAGGCATCTGAAAAGATGGCCTCGAGACCTTATTGTAAATTGTAAAAATGTTTTTAGAGTGCTACAATGGGTAGTTTCTTTACATGCTTATACCATACTATTATGATTTCCTCAAATTTACTTGATGTATTTATTTACAGTTGTAAATATCCATAAATACATTTTTTTAAAAATATATATTTATTAATACTATCAAATACTCTTTTATCTGCATTATTAGCATTTATTCTTTCAATTTATAATGCTATTTGTTGTCGAACTGCATTTCTTAAGATATCTCAAATTTAAACAAAATATTCAATGTATATAAGCAAATGACTGAATTTTTTTAATGCTTTTGTTGGTAAGATATGTTTTTTAAGGTCTTCCGAAAAATAACCAATTAGTAAATAACACTTCTCGTCATTGTACGTATTATTTAGTTAATTTTAATTATGATTTATGATTATTTAAATGGATATGTTTAATTAATTATAAGCTTGAGCTATTGGTACAAATTTTTAAAGAAAATGGAATATTGTTCTCCAGGTAATTATGTCAAATAAATGGGTGTATAAAGGGTCACAGGGAATGTAAAATTTATGGATATGCTATAAAAAAAAAGAAGAAGTAGTGAGCAACTTTTTCTTTGGTGGTATTTTGCCTTCATTTTGTTCAGACGGGGAAAAGCTCACCCATCCAATACACGTACAAACTTGAAATCCTCTACTCAATTTGCAATTGAGAAATTGTTGAGGGGCACGAAACCGTAAAATGGCTAGTATTTATATTATCTTTACCACTACAATCCCTGAAGGTGTGCAGTACTTGGTAATTAAAAATGAATTAAATGGTACTATGAATTAAAAACAGATTAATATTTTTAAAAAGGCTCAAGCCTTGTATTCTTTTATTGTTAGCTATTTATTTTTTGATAAAAGATTCTTTCATTTATTTAATATCTGTTTATCTTGTAACTAACGATTTTAATTTTATGTAAATTGAAGGTTCGATTGAAATGATTTTTTTTTCAACCATGAACATCTTAATTCCCAAGA
>NW_027113640.1:567622-573315 GCF_000696795.3 Halyomorpha halys | reverse complement strand
ACTATGAATTAAAAACAGATTAATATTTTTAAAAAGGCTCAAGCCTTGTATTCTTTTATTGTTAGCTATTTATTTTTTGATAAAAGATTCTTTCATTTATTTAATATCTGTTTATCTTGTAACTAACGATTTTAATTTTATGTAAATTGAAGGTTCTATTGAAATGATTTTTTTTTTCAACCATGAACATCTTAATTCCCAAGAAAAAAAAAAATTGAACCTACCTTCATATTTAATCTTCAAGAAACTTTGAATCCACAACCTCAATAGAGGAGATCATAACCCAAAAAAAGGGCATCCATCCCACCCAGACCCGCCCCACCAAGACCCTCATGGAGGGAAGTTCCTATATCTTTTTTGAAATACTTACTTAAAACGGGAAGAGGAGACTTCAAGATTGTTTCACCAAGCAATAGAAAAATAAAGTGAAAAATTCGACAATATGAATGCATATTACTATTTTTATTTATTTAATTGTTGTTAACTCATTTTATTGGAAATTTTTGAGTTGGAGGTTTTTAAAATTTAAAAAATCCCCACTAAGTTTCAAAACACTTTTCATTGTTTTTACTGATATAATTAGTAACTAATTTAAATTATATATTTTGGTTTTTTTTTCATTTTTTCGTACCCTCCAAATTGAAAAAATAAATAATAAATAAGTACAAAAGATGCTAGTTGAAGTTTCCTTCCTTTTTCTACGCATGGGTACTTTATGGGGTGTTGCAGGTATGTACTGTGCGCGCATTTAAACTATGTTGAGCGGGAGGGTCCGCTTTGCTGGTGGTGATCTATATATATTTTCATATATTAAATGAATAATAATAATAATATTTCATAGATTAATTTATACAGTGGGGTGTAGAAGTATTGTTTATTCTTTTAATTGAAACTAGCTTGGATATTGCTGAGTATGATGCAGTTTCTTGATCATGTAGGTCATGGATAATGAGACTTACCAATTATCTCAGGAACGTGTCATACCAATATCTTAATATTCGTATGTTTATCATAAATGAATACTTACATCATGTTCCATGTTATGTTAGCTCAGGTAATTCATGAATAATAACTGGAAGGATTAGATAAAAAGAAAATCTTCGATTCGTACTAACAGTTTACATGTTTTATTGTTTCTATCTATTTTTTTTTCTGTTAACATATCGTTAATATTTGATCAAATAACCTAATAAATATTTCATTGGTCAAAAGAATGGAATTTGGTTTTTTTTTTTAAATTTTTTTTAAATTCATTTATTATAGCAATGTAATTTTTCTATGAGAAAAAACAAATTTGTCCCATTAATTATTTGTATCTCATTTTAGAGCTAGCTAAAATCTTTATTTTTTTTTCTCAAGAAAAATATTTTTTATTCTCTCATAAAAGTAAAGTTTATTGGATACTTATTTACGTTTCAAGACACTGTTATACTCATATTGCTGAAAATCGAATTAAAGGCGTAGAGAAGAGGTAAGGTATATTGTAACTTCGAGCGGTTTTTATCCCATAATTATTTCAAGGCGCTCAGTCGTAAACCATGAAAACCAAGAAAATGAAAACTTTGACAATGTTAAAATATCTATTAATTAGAATATTTTACGTTCAACCAGGAGTCACTTACAAAAAGTTATTATTAACTTTATTCTCTTAAGAAAATTATATTTCTAAAGATTCTTTTTATAATTTATGAAATTCAGGCTTTAAAAATCTTTAAAAAAAAAAAAATTGAATTACCGTATTTATTCGGTCTAAAACATAAACATGACCTCATAAGTGAAATGAAGACTATTTCATTATGTTGGAAATTTAAAATGTTTTTATGTAATGAGGAATCAGGTAAAAATCGTCAAATTTGTTGTTCTTAAGTTGTTGGCAACACGGGCATTGTTGACAAATAACTAATTTGTCTATGCTATTATTACAAAGGATTCCATTATTCCAACCAATTTGAATTTCCTGATTGTGTCCATCCATTTTGGATTGGTTTAGTTTTGTGAAGACTTCAGTAAATAAGATTTTTTATTCTTTATAAAATTACAATTTTGGTAAGTTATGCCAAGTTTTTAAGCAGTTCGTTCTTAATCATTTTTTCAGTAATTCCTCTGCAATTAGTTTGCTTACTTTTAAAGCTGATTTTGATGCATATCTTAACTACTCAGCTAAATCTATTAATTACTACTTGTATCTATGGCTTATCTAATGCGCCTGTAATTAGGAATTCAATTACGTGTTGCAGATTGATTGCAAAACTAGAAAAGAATTTATTATAACATGTTGATCAATTAATAGATATCATTCAACAATAGTGATATCAAAATCCTTGTAAAAATGTTCTGTGAAATCTGTAAAACTTTGAATATCTTCATTGTATTTTCACGATTAGATATAAATATGAGGCATGTATGAGGATTTATAGGTGTATATATATCAGTCTTTCATAGAGGTGATTTTTTCAAGTTTTATATGTATAAGAAATTCATAGTACCGTCGTATAAAGTTTTATTTTTTTTTCATTTAAGTAATTATATTTGATTAGTAAATATACCTTTATGGCAACTCTTACAAACGATCATTTTTTCCATTATAAATAAATAATAAATTAATTTAACAAATGCATACTTCCTTTGTATATCTTTGCTGCTTAACGAATTTTAAAATGACCAAAAGAGCATTAATTATTAAAGTTTAATTCATCAATTTACTTTTAATTGATTTTTTCTTTACCAAATATCTTCGTTAAACCTGATTCATAGCTGTGAATATTATTTATTTTGTTACTTTGAGCTATGTGGTTCAGTTTTTTATACTAGAGCCATCAAATATACAAATGATCTCATGTAGCCCTGCTTTGCCTTTCACACGAGGATGGCTAGAAATTCCCTGCAGAGTGTAAATATTGTAAATAGGTGAGGATGAGTATTTATTTGATATAACTTAAATTTAATTTTCTTTTTTTTTTTTTTGTAAATATATTATTTTTTGTTTGTTATTTATTATTATTTGATCTGTTTAATTTTATGATATTTTGGATATAGAATCATATTTTTATATACAAAAATCATGATAATATTTTCTGTTATTTATATTTCTTTATTATTACTTTTTCTTTTAATTCAGTGAGTACTAATGCTATAATTCACATTTTTTTGTTTAATTCTGTGCATATTGTATCAGCACATATTTGAACTTTTATTTAATACTCTGTCGGTCTGGTGTGCCTTACAAGGTTAATATAACAATTGATTATGGAGGGGAAGGTTACAGTCTCGTATAAAAGACACTCCTTACTATTTACAATGTTATAAGCAAGAAAGAAAGAAAAAAATTAAGATACAATAAATATATAAAAATAATAATTCTTGAGAAGAGAGAAAAAGAAAAATTAATCACAAAAACAATGACATTTATGAATTTAATAAAATAGATAATTGACTTCAAATGGGAAAAAAAGTCGATTTCAGAAAAAGACGAAGAGACAAATTAAAATTAAATGTAGTAATGTCAATAAAAGAATCGATAAATATAGAATTTATGACAGGATGTACTTATGCAGCCTGGCTTCAGTCTTCTAGATAAGGTTGGATTCCCCAAGTTGTCAGTAACTGGGAGTGGAATTTTATGAACCTTTTATGAGATAGTCTACTGTTGATTCCATTTGTAATTCCCGATGAAATTGGCAACTTATTACAAACCATAAAGCATCCACTGTGATTCTTAAGACTTTTTAACAGTTACACTTAATGTCCTTAATCTGTGGCTGATTGTACATTCTCTTCAATAAAATAAAAGTCCAACTTCTACTTTAAAAAAGTTACATAGAATGATTTTCGTGTTAGTTTGTTAAATGGAGCGAAAACTTTAGGGATTTATCTCCAATAAAATAAACTTTCACTCCCTACCAGTTCGCAAATTTATATTATAATTTCAATCCATAACTAAACAAGATAACTACCCGACCTCGTCCGGCTTAAAAATGCGATGTTTTCTCGAGTGAAGGTGTAGTTTTGTAAATCATACATAATATATTATTTTAAAAATTTATTTTTTTACAAAAAATATTTACATTATTTTAGATAGTGTTTAAAACTAGTAGTGATGGTCGTGGTGATGCTTAAAGAATGTTTCCTTGGATCCCTCGACATGAGGATGCTTAGCGTGTCCTTTCCTCTCTACGACGGCGTTGAAACCGTTCTTCTTGTCGGCGGTGTAGTGGACGATCCTCTCTGTACCATCGGGTTCGTAGAGGGAGTAGTAGCCCTTGACGACGTCTCCTTCCCTGGTCTCTTCTTGCTTCTTTACATCGTGGGTGTGAGAGTCATGAACTCCGTAGTCGAACTTGTACTTTGGGTGGGCCTACATAAATAAATTTTATCATGAATAATTATATTAATTATTAATATATTGTTAATAATAAGAGATTGTTAATAGAAACTCACATAATAATCTACAACATGTTCTTCATGGTGCTCGTGGTGTCCGTACTGAGCAACGGCAACTCCAACCAGGCACAGAACTAACACTGCCTGAAATTTTAAAATAGTTTATTAATATTTATTAACACATAATAAATTGTGGTACGATACATGATAAATTAGCTGACGTACCTTGTACATGTTGACTAGTTCACTGTTCTTTTTCGAATGTGTCTTGGAGTTCCTCTCACCAGGTTTTATATTGTTACGTCCCCCCTCCAAAACGTATGCTTATCTACTTTAGTAATAGGAGACTGATTCCATACCAAGTTCATAACAAACTGTATTTTTCATAATGTAGTTTGAAAACTATTTGTTTATATTATAAATTAATATATGATTTCTTTATTATAACAATTTGAAATGTACTATTTCTTGAATTTATGATAATTTACTTAACTAATATAATTATGATCACATATTTGCTAAATTATTATTTTAAACTTGATATTACATTATTGATGATTCCTGTTCATTTATATTAGATTTTTCTTTATATTTAAAATGAGTAGATATGGACATAATCAATATATGAGAAACCTCAGTTTAGATTTATCGTATCCTTAACATACATATTCATTTTGCAAAGAGTAACATGCTTCATTGTAGAAGGATTTCCTGAAGACAGAAATAGTTTGATTATGATAAGTGATTTCTCTAATAATAGTTTTTAATTTTCTAAAGAGTAGTATCATATTAGATATGTGGTTAGTTTAGTTGGTATTTATCAATAAAAATAACACTTTTCTTTATTCAGCAGTGTTTCTCTTCTTTTTTATCAGTGGAGGGACAAGCCTAAGAGTTATCGAAGCTGAATATGAATATTGTACATAAGAAAAAATGTGATTAAGATGGTTTAATTTCAAGTTAACTTTTTTTATCATTTTAATTTTATTTATAATTTCTGCTTATGTTGTATGAAAGCATTTTCTTTTCTCAAAAAAATATGTATACTAAAAATTCATTTTAAAATATTCTTATCATGATGAATTATAGGCATCTGAATCTTATGTAATATACTAACATCAATATTTCTTTGCTCCGTATGCTCTTTCATTCCGTTCATTTGATGGTGGTGGGTATTTGTGCTAAATGTTCTGGATTTTCCCGGGAAGGTTATATGCTATTTTGATTTATCCTAAAAAAAAAAATATGAATAATAGAAATAGAATACGATAAATATAATGATCTAAGTATATCTAAATAAATTTTATATATTA
>NW_027113640.1:562212-567572 GCF_000696795.3 Halyomorpha halys | reverse complement strand
AAACATATATAAATATGTTAATAATTTTAATTGGAATATAATTAATCGAGATCATTAAGTGAAATGTAGAAAAACCAAAATCACTCATGGTTTCGTAATTAAATGTTAAGAGGTTGATTGGTTTTCTTTGTAATATTTAAGAATATCATTTAAGATTATTGATAGACCTACTATAGATCAATTCATCGTTATGTTATAATCACAATGTTCAATAAAGTTGAGACCGTTGAAACGATGTATTAAAACTCCGAGCACATTTCTGATTTAGAGTATCGTTTTTGATGAATAAGCTATGAAATTCTAATTTGGTCCAAAATCTATATTTCTTTTACATTAATACCATTCAAATGTATTTGTTTATGTTTTTCTTTCATATTGATTTAACACCGAATGTTAGGCTTGTAATCAGTACTGCTCTAGCATTATATTTCCGGTTTGTTTTGAAATAATTTAAAATTTAGAAAAAGTGAGTCAATTAGTGCCCTGTTTCAGTGTGGAAACAAACCAGGCGTTACTTTTCCCTAGGAACATGATTTTGCTTTCACTCTATTGCCGAATTCGTATGAGTGAATAGTGTAAAGGCCTATCAAATTGTGTATTTATTTATTGAACTGTGTCTCAAAATATTAGTTAAATATACTTTAAATGAAAATAATATATACATAAAAAATCCTAATATCCTTATTTTAGTCACTAATTCAATTTTTTTAATATTCGTTGTTTGATTAAATATTCTCTTTTTTAATTATTAGTTATAATTTTATTATGTTATAGAATGTAATCAGTCTGTATTTAAATACCGCATAGTATGTATAATTAGTCCATTTTTAAAGCAGTAGTTTTCACTGCTCGGCTTGACTTAAAAGGCAATATTTTTGGTACGTGATAACGTTTATCTATACAGTTATCTACTCGGTAGACATTTTAATTTTATTTTTATAGCCAAAGGCTTATAAGCTCAAGACAGCCACATATACCAAGCTAATGAACTTATTAAACTATCCATCAGAAAGCTCAGGTTTTCACTTTCTAGGAGATTTAAATAGTATATTAAAAAAAAGCAAATTACGCCGCTTCAAATATGTTATTTATGTTCTATATTTTGCATGCTGAATTATATATTATGTTAGTTTTCAATAAATTACGTTAATCCTTACAATTGCTTTCATGCATGTTTTAAATTAATTAATGTTTGTTTGCTTCAAATTTCTTTTACATTTTACATAAATTGATTTTTTTTAATTTTTGCTTGAGTTCAATTTTATCTTAAATCAAGTTACCTGTTAGTTGAAAAGATTTTTGAGGACAAATCATTTGAACTATTCCCTTTTGCATATATAGATTATTAGTTTTTTTTTTTTTAGTTTTGCTGTCTTTTTTATTTTTTTTTATTCGATGTATACACAGTTATTATATTAGGATTTTTGTCCTGTTGCTATTATAAATGAATAAATGAAAAAAGAAAAAAAATGATGTTAATGAAAATTCTACACACAATTCACTAATTTAATTAAGTAAAAGTACTTGCTATCAAGATATATTAAAAATATTTTAAAGAATAAAGTGATGATTAAAAAAAAATAATAAGGCATATTTGTTTATATTAAATAAAGCTATGTTTTTATAGCCTATATTATAATACTTTTATCTCATAGTTATATTTGGAAAGTTAGTTATAACTTTCAATAAATTCTTAATCGTTGAAAGTAGAAAAAGTTAACAAAATTAAAAAAAAATAAATAACATTACCATAGTTTTAATTAAATTTGTACATTTGTTTAGCAATAGTATATATGTTCTATATTTTGTATACTGAATTATATATTATGTTAGTTACATTATGTTAATCATTTCAATTGCTTTCATGCATGATTTGAATTAAATAATTTTTTTTTGCTTTAAATTTCTTTTACATTTTACATAAATATATTTTTTTTAAATTTTTACTTGAGTTCAATTTTATCTTCCATCAAGTTACCTGTTAGTTGAAAAGATTTTTGAGGATAAATCATTCGAACTATTCCTTTTGTATATATAGATTATTATTTTTTTAAAAAAGTTTTGCTGTCTTTTTTTTTTTTTAATCGATGTACACACAGTTACTATATTAGGACTTTTGTCCTCTTGCTATTTATTATAAATGAATAAATTAAGAGAGAAAAAAAAGTTGTAATTATTAAATGATGTTAATGAAAATTCTACACACAATTCATTAATTTAATTAAGTACTTGCTACCAAGATATATTATAAATATTTTAAAGATTAAAGTGATGATAAAAAATAATAATAAGGCATATTTGTTTTTGTTAAATAGAGCTATGTTTTTATAGCCTATATTATAATACTTTCATCTCATAGTTATATTTGGAAAGTTAGTTATAACTTCCAATAAATTCTTAATCGTTGAAAGTAAAAAAAGTTAACAAAATTAAAAAAAAAATTAACTTTACCATAGTTTTAATTAAATTTTTACATTTGTTTAGCAATAGTATATATTTATATTAAGGTATTTTTCATTTTATGACAGTATTAGCATTATTATTTTCTTAATGCAATGATTATTGTGGCTGATGTGAAGTAGGCCCGGGTATCAACATCCATACCCACTGTAAATATGTGATGTGCTCATACAATGAATCCTAAAATTCCAATTGATAGTATAGCGTAAATTATTCCAATATTACCAAATGTTTCATTTTCTCCTCTTTCTTAATAAGAAAATAATAATGCCTAAAGTAGTATGATTGTTGTGAAGATTTATATCACTATCCCAGTAAATGATAATAAAACATTTGTTAATAACAATAGAAAATATCATTTATTCGTTATTCGAATCACAAGGATTTTGATGATCCTCATTAACATTTTATATACCTTTGATGAATGAAATGAGAAAAAAAACTATTTTAAAAATTTGTATTTCCTATAAAAGTAAAAAACATATTCTATTTCACACATCTCTTTTAAAACGAGAAAGACAGAGTGGAGTGGTTAAATCCTTCTAATCCACCCGAAGAATTTTCTGGTCCTCCTGAATTTCCTGAATGTTAATGATGTTCGTAATGATGTTTAAAGTAGGATTCCGACGAGTGTCCGTAGTGCTGAGGATGTTTAGCATGTCCTTTCCTCTCTACGACGGCGTTGAAACCGTTCTTCTTGTCGGCGGTGTAGTGGACGATCCTCTTGGTACCGTCGGGCTCATCAAGGGAGTAGAAGCCCTTTACAACATCTCCATCTCTACTCTCCTCTTGCTTCTTGATGTCGTGGGTGTGGGGATCATGAACACTGTATTCGAACTTGTACTTAGGATGGGCCTGAAATACATATTCTGTGAATAAAAATATCACTTTTGGGTAAATAATTTTATGTTGTAGAATAAACTTACATAATAATCGACATGATGCTCTTCATGCTTCTCGTGATGTTCTTCGTGCTCGTGGTGGCCATACTGTGCGAAGGCGGCTCCAACCAGTCCCACCACTAACAATACCTGCAATCATAATAATATTGCATATGCTATTTTCTTCTCTTTAAATACCATATTGTAAAAAAAAGCACCTTGTACATGTTGACGTATTAACTGTTGGACAATGAATGCACTATGTTACGCATCACCTTCTTTTATAATGCTAACTCTCTCTATACCACCCCTACTCAATCGAGAAATTATGGAGTTGCATTCCTTTTTAGTTAATGTCTTTAAACTTACTCTAGTTCCGGTGTCCGGTAATTTCAATAGAGCTTTATTAGGACCAATCGAGTGACATAATTTAATTTTAAATAACCATTTGTTACAGTGATTGGAGTTATTATATATTTCATCGAGTGTTATGTTGTAATTTCCAAATCATTGAAATGAAACTTCATGAGAAACCCATTCACTTTTTATTTAATAATTTTTCGAATTACTTGAAATATTTACATATCCCAACACTAAATACTGTAATCGGAACACTGCATATCCTCATTTAAATGGCAATTAAAAATAAAATCTGTATACAATATATACGTGAAGGATTATTGTATTAGTCTTATTAGTTGTAGACATTTTTGTTTCGGTTTGAAGTCATTTTTCGGCTATGGAAATAATTTTTTTTTTTTTAATTCTACTTTTGAATTGAGGATCATTGGAAACTGAGTTACTCAACATTTAAGTTTTAAAAAATAACTTAATAGATAATGAAATTTACATGTTAACAATTATTTCATTTGTAGTTTCTTACTTCAATTTATACGGCAAACTATCATTGTGTGAAATTCTTTTGAATCCGTGAGCAGTTGTACTTTTTTTATTATTGATAGTAATTCCCTCTATTTGATATTAGTAAATTGTTTTAAAAAAAGGTAAATTAACTTTTAATTCAGCCTATTAAAAATAAATTTTATTAGAATATTATTTGTCTGGTTGAATTAATATTTACTATAACACAGAAGATATAAATTAATTGAATGTAAAGTAATAGTTTAAACTTAATTATTAATAATTAAACTTCCATAATTTTATAAAGTGATTTGTGATATATTTGTCAGGGTTTTGGAGTTGTGTACACATTTTTAAAAAACATATATATATTTTTAAAAACAGATAGTTACCATAATTTGCATTACATACTAATGTTAATTTTTCGTTAATATATAAACTCATTAGCAAATACTAATTATTAAAAGTAATTCCTTACATATTAATAACTGTAACTATAACTGTTCTTAAATTATAATTATAAACTTAGCATGATCATTTTAAATAAAAACATTTGCCATGAACTCTCGCAATTAGTTATACTTGATAAGTCAATTATCCTGACCTACTTTATTTTCTTCTTTGTCAACTATAAGTTATATATAATGTTTACCATCAGATCTAATTACTATAAATTAACATTGGATAAAACTATTATATCAACGAAGTTTAAAATAGTGTAGTCCAGACATTAATTTGATTTTGTTAGTGTAAGGTCTACGTAGGACATTACAATCTCAAGGAGATCATAACAAAACATATTATCAGACGAAAACTTGCCTAAATTATTATCTAATGTAAAATATCATACTTTTATGTTTTTATTAGTTTTGGAAATTGGGAAACGCCAGATACTGTCTACTAATATATTATAAATGTATTTAATACATGAAAATTATGGAAGTTTACTTTTGCTAACCTTATCGAAAATAAAAATACCTTCAATTAAATTTGAGAATATGTTAAAAAAATGAATCAATGCTACTTTAAAGGTATAATTAATATGTTTACTGGTGAAGGTTACAAGATATATCAATGAATGTTTTTTAAAATGTTAAGGAATTTGATGATATTTGAATAACTAAATATGTTTGCTTTTACTATCAATGATTTAAAATT
>NW_027113640.1:554968-561477 GCF_000696795.3 Halyomorpha halys | reverse complement strand
CTGTATAGAGTTTTTTAAAAGGGTTAAATGTCTCATAGTAAATTAAGATGTCCCTGAAGATGGCCGAATTGGCCGAAACGTTGGACGTGTAAATGAAATAAATGTTTTGAGACTAAAATTTGGATAGTGTGTTGAATTATTTAGTATAAAAATCATTCTTATAGTTTGAATCAAGAAAAGTGAATTTAAAGTATTTATTATGTTAATTATTTTATTTTTATTCAGCTATTAATTAGGAATCTGTAATATTAATTCTTCTTCTTTTAATACATAAAATAATTTAAAATATTAAATAATAAAATTGCTTTATGTTTATAACCGCTACTGAAAACATGACAGAAAAAATGTTTTTTCTCATTATCAAGTCCGTTCGGTTCATTTACCCTACAAATAGGCCACTGCTATAATTGTATTATAAATGATAATTGTATTATTTAATAATTAAATAGGTAAATTAGAATCTATCTCTATTATTTATTATCTCTATTAATTATTTATATGTGTTGTACACACATTGTTGTCAATTGACTACGCTTTATCACAAAAAGCTAAGTTTTTAAGCCGTAGTAAGTTTACTATTCCATAGTGTAAAATATCTGATAGAAATTTGAAAACAATAATCTCCAGTCAACGAAGGTAAATAAGGGACTATTAAAAGAAAATTAAAATTTTACTTCAGTATTTCTTAAAATTAAATAAAACTTGTTTTTACTACATTTTTCATAATTATATTATAAATAGCTATGTGCAACGCCTGCTGAACTCTGAATTCATATTTATGCGAATTCAGGTCCGACTTACCCTAAAAGAGATACTTTTATCCCCTAAAAGGAATATTTTAGTGTTCATTTTGAGCAAGCGCGGGGGGAGGAAATCGACAACTTTGACCCAATCAAAGCAGTTCTTCTCTTCTATATAATAATACCGTGCTGTACGTGTCTTTAACCACTTTCACTTGCTTCTTGTTCACTCAATTTCCAAAACGACAATAACTTTGCAATTGAAGTTATTAGTGCTTTAAAATACGTTCAAGGTCCATGAGGTATTTCTACGCCAGACGGTCAGCGCCGACTGTTCATTTCAAAATTAAATAAGAAAATTATCCTTCACCAAAACTAATATTTTGAAGTGATTGAAAAATTTAACAATTATTCCAGGTTATCGTATCACATATGTTGATTCTACAGTTTGATTGCACCACTAATGGGTTTTTTTATCGTTAAAATGAATTAAAATTGACTTGAATTAGGTTTAAAGCTCTGTAAGTAGTCTATATTTTAGGAGATTGCTATTTTTATAAAATATAAATCCAAAATATTTTAATGATAGTTTATTATAAAAGTATAAAAATATCTATAAACGTAGAGTTATTGACTAGTAATGATGATGACTTGAATGTGAAGATGATGAAGCTGATCCATGATGCTTTTCAGAGTGGCCATGATGAGATCCAGAGCTTTCGGCATGTCCGTGATGCTCATGATGATGCTTGAAGAAGGTCTCTTTGGATCCCTCAACATGAGGATGCTTAGCATGTCCTTTCCTCTCTACGACGGCGTTGAAACCGTTCTTCTTGTCGGCGGTGTAGTGGACGATCCTCTCGGTACCATCGGGTTCGTAGAGGGAGTAGTAGCCCTTGACGACGTCTCCTTCTCTGGTTTCTTCTTGCTTCTTGACGTCATGGGTGTGAGAGTCGTGTACTCCGTAGTCAAATTTGTACTTTGGATGGGCCTGAAAATTGAAATATTTTCAATATGATCATGAAAACAAATTTTGGATGTTGAAACTATTTTCATTCCTTTAAGGAACATAAGAGGTCCCTTACATAGTAGTCCACGATGTGCTCTTTTTCATGGTGTTCTTCATGTTTGTGGTGGCTGTACTGTGCGACAGCTGCTCCAACCAGACACAGAACTAATACTACCTATAATCATAATATAAAAATGTTAAAAATTCATTCTGTTATTTTTACACAAAGTATTATATCGCACAAAGTAAGCACCTTGTACATGTTGACGAATCCGTGGTATGTCTTTGAATAGAGAACACCTTTCCTATCAGTTCTTTTATAAGCCAAACAATCTCCCTCTTACCCCTTCTTATTTGGAAATGATTCTTTTACAGATTTCCTAGTCAGTAACTTATTTAAGTATAATAGGTTTATTCTTGAAATAATTAAGTTACAAAAATTAAAGCCCTTATCATGGCTATAGATGTTTATATTTACTTTTATTGACCTTATAATGCTCAGTAATGTATTCATTAAATTAATTTTACGTTCTATAATATTTTAAAAGAACAAATTTTTATATTTAATAAAATTAAGAATTTTTTTTTATATTAAGGATTTATTCTTTATAATAATGAAAACCAAGTAGTTTTTATGAGCCTAATGTTTTCTATTACAAGTTTAGTGATACTTCCATGTCAACCTAAGAAATAATATGGTGATCTATAAATTTATTTTTTACATTACTCAATTCAAAGGAGTTTTTATTTGCTCAGGGCGCACACTAAGAAAAAAATTAAAATGCAATTTTAAGTAATGGTTTTCTCATGATCGTTACTCATCTATCCTATCGTTATACCTCATATTTCCTATAAAGATATTTCAAGGCAAATATATGCATGTTTTTGTATTTCAATGATCCTACTACACGTTTTCACAACCAATATCATCATTATCAAGCACTAACAAAAAAAAAAATGTTCTTATACTGTACTTTTAAAAATCAAAGTTTATCAAAAAAAAATAAAAAAGTTTATCAAAGTATCAATTTAACTTGAAAGTTAATAATTCTAGAAAATTTTAGTACCTTGTCCTCAGTCCAAAGAGTGTCCTGTAATTACGAGGGTGTGTGTTTTAAGGAACAGTATTTAATGAGGTAAGAGTAGACTCAAAATTAATAGAAAACCCCGTATAATAGAAATGGAGAAAATTAATATTTTATGTAGTTCTTTTTTTCTTGTCAAATAGGAAGGAATTTCTTAACAAAAAAAAATAATTTAGGTAATTCTAGATTGACAGAAATTCACTTCGATTAAATTGCGAGAATGATTTGTTTTAACGAATTATAAATAATTGTAGTGGTTAAAATTTTTATTTTTATTTTAAATTCTAAATTGCAGAATAGTATCTAGTCAAAATTTGAAAAAAAAAGTAGAGCTTGCCTTTATTAAACCCATTTAAAGGGGACTTTCAAGAGGCCAAATAATGCAAATTTTTTTTTAGCATAATTTAGATATAAATAATTTATATTAATTAATTATAAAAAAAAAATATAATTTCGATTAAAAGAAAAACTCACTTTTTATTTAAAATAAAAGTGTAAAACACTGATTCCTTTAGGAGACAAAATTTTACATTATATAATTTTTTTTTGCAAAACTGGAGGTGAATCCCGGTTTAAAAAGTGATAGACCTTTTCTTATTTAGTATGAATTTAATGCTTGTTAAGAAAGAAAGTTTTTCTAAAAGTTGAAAATTGGAATACCAGTAGGAGGCTGATAGTTTTCCTGACAAGCCCAAGGTTGTATCAACCATGCAAGGCCCACATTATATGGTTGATACGACCGTTACATTACATTTTTTTTTAACAGTTGATTATGGGGGGTATAGTATCGTACAAAAGACACCCCTAACAATATACAATGTTATAATTAAAAGGGAAAAAAAGATAAAATAAATAGATAAGAATTATGATTAATAAAATAGAAAAGTAATATTAATAACAAAAATAAATATATTTGTAGACATAACACAACAAACCAATGGTAAAAAGAAACAAGTTAAATTGGAAAAGGGACGAGAGAAGAAGAAAAAATAATAATAGGTTAAATAGAGATAGTGTGACTAATGAATTAATAAATATAGAATTTATGACAGAATGTCCTGCAGCAGCCTGGGCTTCAGTCTTCGGGTTGAGGTTGGGTTTCCCAGGTTGTAGGTCATTGTTCCTTTAACTGTCGACAACTGGGAGTAGAACTTCATGAACCATTTTTTTTTTATGTAATACTCTATTGACTCCATTTGTAATTACCAATGCGATTGGCTATTTCATATGAACCAAGGAGCATTAACTGCGATTCTTAGGACTTTATTTTGAAAAGATTGTAATTGTTTCCTTTTCAAAAAGGAAGCCGCTCCCCAGACTTCACAGCCGTATATCTGCAGGGGGCTGATTAGGAGGCTTATAGAAAAACAAAAGAAAAAAAGTGAATATTTCAGAATACTACGAAATTATTTTCTGACTTGGAACGAAAACATGCTACTAGTAAAAAATCAACGAATCACTGATGTTCCGAGGAAAATGGTGACCAGTGATTATCGTTTAAAGTTTATTCTTAATTATTTGATGAACGGTCATCGTGATAGTGCGAGGAAAACATATCATTAAAATAAGAACAATATACTAAAATTGTCTAAGCTTAAATCTCAGAGGCTTGTTTTGAGAAGTTTCATAGTTTTTATAAATATAATAAAAAATATAACAATATTTTATAAAATCTATAATTAAAAATATACAAATATTTTATCAAAAACATCGAAGGTAAATGTGGTTATACAATATTAAGTTGGCGATAATCACAAAATGACACTTAAATTACATGTGTTACCTCTTCTTATTTTTTTCCCTGAATGAAAAAAGTAAAAGTTTGATGTGGAATAGACGGAATCGGTTATAAAACAATAAAATAATAATAATAATAATAAATAAAATTACAGCCTTTATTAAATGGTTTCAACAAAAATATATTCTACTTTTCTTTCAGAAATGTTGTCTAATTTACGACTCAGTTATTTTGGATTACCTAATTGAAAATGATTTTTAGTTATTGCCTCCTATTGAACAAAACAAGAAACTTGTTAAAATATATGTATATTTATAATTTCTTTTCAGTTTATGTAGAAAATCAGACCATTGTTTATTTAACGTCGGCATAAAATAAATAAATATGGTATTGTTTATTTATGTTGTTCTTTGCTGACCGCACCCCCCGACAAACTTCTCCAAGCATTGTTTATTTAGATTTTTTCGTTCCTTTTAATGTCTACTTTAATCTCTTCCTGAATTTGGTGATGTAAAACAATTTAATATATAAAATTACAGGTTATGGTATTCTTTTTTATATTGATATAAAAGTAACAGTATATCTTCAGTAGTCATAAAAAAAAGTTGTTTTACAACTATAATAGCTACTACATCTAAAATGGAAAAAATGGTTATTATTTTTTAAAAATATAAAAAGAACCTCAATTATTTCCTTATAATAAGCCTTTTAAACCTAAATAAGTTACTAAATAGGAAATATGTGAAAGAATCATTTCCAAATAAGAAGGGGTAAGAGGGAGATTGTTTGGCTTATAAAAGAACTGATAGGAAAGGTGTTCTCTATTCAAAGACATACCACGAATTCGTCAACATGTACAAGGTGCTTACTTAGTGCGATATAACCCTTTGTGTAAAAATAACAGAATGCATTATTAACCTTTTTATACTATGGTTGTAGGTAGTATTAGTTCTCTGCCTGGTTGGAGCAGCTTTGGCACAGTACAGCCACCACAAACATGAAGAACACCATGAAAAAGAGCACATTGTAGACTACTATGTAAGGGACTTCTTATGTTCCTAAAAGGAATGAAAATAGTTTCAACATCCAAAATTTGTTTTCATGATCATATTGAAAATATTTCAATTTTCAGGCCCATCCAAAGTACAAATTTGACTATGGAGTACACGACTCTCACACCCATGACGTCAAGAAGCAAGAAGAGACTAGAGAAGGAGACGTTGTGAAGGGCTACTACTCCCTCTACGAACCCGACGGCACCGAGAGGATCGTCCACTACACCGCCGACAAGAAGAACGGTTTCAACGCCGTCGTAGAGAGGAAAGGACACGCTAAGCATCCTCATGTTGAGGGTTCCAAAGAGACCTTCTTCAAGCATCATCATGAGCACCACGGACATGCCGAAAGTTCTGGGTCACATTCGAGTCATCATCATTACTAGTCATTAATTCTACGTTAATAAATATTTTTTTTACTTTTTAATAAACTATCATTAAAATATTTTGGATTTTTTTTTCATAGAATAATATAAATACCAATTTTTTAAAAATTATATATTACTTACGATGTTTTAAACCTAGTTCTAGTCTCTTTGTTTAAAACATCGTTTTAGTCAAATTTTATTAATTTTAGTCAGTCTCATTGGCAAGAATGAATTATATTACATTCATACCAGAAACTTATCTAGGTAAATAGCCAATGCTGTAAAATCACTCTCAAGAATCAAAACCTGTGAAACGAATCCCTGAAGTAAATGTTAGATTTTTGATTTATTCAAAATACGTATTTCGGTGAATGCCTTTTTGTTGATATGTTGAGTAGAAATTTCCTACAATTTGAAATGAGTGGCATAGGTTCAATCATAGCCATGACCATGTTCCTATCTGGTGCATCATCCTAAACCCAGTACATTAACTATCCAGTTAAAAAAAAAAAAA
>NW_027113640.1:533678-550365 GCF_000696795.3 Halyomorpha halys | reverse complement strand
TATATATCTTTTTATAAAAATTTCAATTATATCGGTTATCTAGTTCAATGATAATTTCATTGAAATAGGTATAACCGGAAAAAGTTGGACTACTTAGAGAATTTTAAAATCAAACTTGACCGCTGGTCCAAAAAAAAAAAAAAAACTGTTATTCAGGAAAATATTTTAAAATAAAGTTTTGCGTATAATATATGAACCAAAGAATGATTGCTTAACCAAACAATTCAGAAAGCTGAATAATGTTGAATTACGCAATTTATTGCTTCACCGGGAAACAATAATTCAATTGATAGCATGACATCAGTTAAGTTGGGCATATAAAGTTGTGGATTAGTAATAAAATAAGTTTTTTAAAAACTAGTGATGAATTAATGGATAAGCTTCCACAACGTAGGTAGGATGATTTTAATTTGACGTTACTGATGAGTGGAGGTTACGCACGTGGGATCATGAATTTCAATATGAGTTTTTTTGGTGATACTAGGTCGAAAAATACCAGAAATGTGTCCAAGGTTTCTTGCTAATGCAACCCTAGGAGCCTAGAAAAAATATTTTACATAATTTTAGAACTATTTTATGTTAATGCATAGCAACGCATACAGCCTTTGCTCTTCATATATTTAATGGTTATTGTATGCCAATGATTTTTTTTATATATTAAGAAAAAAGTTTAGGCAACGTATTCAATGAGTTTGAGTGTGTAGAAAATTAAAAAAATACCAGTCACTTCCTCAAAAATATTTTTTTTTTAGAAAAATAAAGTCATATTCGGTTTTAGAATATTTTTCGAAACCCTTAAGTACAAATTTTCATATAAATTTATCATTTAATAAATTATTAGAAATTTTTCGGCTTTATTTTTGAAGAATATTTGTTTCCCTTCCATGTCCTGCTTTCATGAAATAAATTAAGAATTTCTCACAATATTATCCAGATACAACGTAACTACAACCATTGTTAAGCTTAATTCCCACTCTATAGACACCCATATGAATGCTTATAGAGAAAAAGCAGTTTCAATAAAAAAAAATTCTTAAGCGTTATATTTTATATATTCGGTTTTAATTCGTTTATGAGGGTTCAATTTCTACCATTTCCTTTTAATTTCTACTAAAAGTAGTTATTAATTGCATGGATTATGATTTTTAACCGGTTTTTTCTATTATGTTAATTTAATTTACTCGTGAAAAAAAAATACATTGCCTAGAAAAAAAGTAAATACTTAAAGTAGGATTATCCATTTATATATAATTTACAACGGATCCATTATTAACAATTCCAATTAAAAAAAAAACTTGTGACGCTTTCTACGTGAAATCTTATAATTTACATGCTCTACAAGACTAAAACAATATAAAGAAAAACATTCATATTTGAAAAACAATCTTTCAGAACCACCTAATTTTGTCTTATGAGAAACACATGATAATATTTAAAAGTCATTAATATTATTTAACCTCCATTCAAAACATTTAATTTTTAATTAATATAAAGGAATGAAAATATTTTGCAATTTTTATTTTTAACATCATTAATCCGATGAAATCATTTTAATATTAGTATAAACAAAAGAATTGTATGATTAATGTGTAAGGCGATATATGTAATTCCTATTTTATTTTGATTAAAATTCAATTTATATCATAAATTTTATTCTAATTTAAAATAATTATATTATATAACTACATGCTTAAAATTAATAGTATATTACTAGTATGTACTAGTAATCATTACCAGTACCTTCTCCTTCCTCATTTCGATTTGAAAAAAAAAAAATTTAGGTTGAAAACATGTCATGAAGATTATGTGTACCCATAATACGCATTCCATAATAACCACCTATAAAAATTGTATGGAATAAATTTACTATCAACAAAAATATGGAAATCTATTTAAGAGACTCTTTTTTCTTTTTCCATTCCTTTATTTTAAAATTTCAAATTATTAAAATATGTATATAGATCTTTGACCCTCAGTGAAACAGGTGGATCCAGGGCTGTCATATCTAGTTTTATTTTTCTTACATGATTGTATTCTACACTGATTTATTTTTGTATATAATCCATTTCCACATAAATAAATACATTATATTGAATAATGATATAAATATGAAACGGATAATTCTGCCTGGGTCCGACGTACCCACTACAAGGGAAAATTGAGAATTAGGATGTAGTTTTATGAACTGTAAATTATATTATTTTTAAAATTAATTAAAAATTAGTAGGGATGATCAATGATGCCTGAAGGTTTGAGTCGAACCCTTGACATGGAGAGAGAGAGGGGGGGGTAAACGTGTAATGCTTAACTTAAATATCAATTATACTGTTAACACTATTATTTTTTTTCTTATATTTTGCCTATTTATCATTTATTATGGTTACATATATTTTTTTTCTCTCAACTTTATTTTTCTTTCCATATTGCAGTTTTTAAATTATTAATAAGTAATATATTCATACTTCTTTGCATTATGTAACTTCATTTTTATTTTATTTCCTTAATTATGTTATTTTACCTACTTGTTCAATTACCTATGTATACATTTTATTTTCTACTTCTCTCATCACTTCATTTTATCAATTCCATTCTGTAAAATTATCCACTTCATTCAGTTTATAGTTCACATTTTCTTTCTTCTTTTTTTTATTTTTTATATTTATTGGTTGTTATCTTGTTCTGTTCTTAGCCCTGATGAAGGTTAGAAACTATAGCCGAAACGTAGGCACAATTACATAAGTAACATTAACTTATTTGTGTTTCATTTTGATCGCACCCCCAACCATCTTCTCCCCGTACAAATCATCCACGGTCAACTATCTCTCATAATTATTATTTTTTTTCAGCTAATTCTAAAACTTTTCTCCTACTTCCAACTTTATTTGATTAAAATGAATATCGTTGAAGTATCTTTAATATAATTTTACGTTTAAATTTATTACCTGTTTTGACTATATCCATATAACATTTTTATACAAGTATGTTTTCTATTTGGATTCTACTGAAGTTAATTAATTAATAAAAGTGTGTGTGCGTGTGTGTGTGTATTCATTCATATATGCACTAAGAGATCACAATTTTCATTTTCAGTAACTCCGTAATTTATAATTTTAAAATTAACCTAAAATTTAAATAAATCTTTTAACATAAAATTGAGGTTATAGTTATAAAAATCATATATTTAATTATTTTTAAAATTTATTGTTTTTATAAAAAACATATTTATATTATTGTTTTATACAAATGCTTAAAATTAGTAGTGATGTTCGTGATGATGCTTGAAGAAGGTCTCTTTGGAACCCTCAACATGAGGATGCTTAGCGTGTCCTTTCCTCTCTACGACGGCGTTGAAACCGTTCTTCTTGTCGGCGGTGTAGTGGACGATCCTCTCGGTACCATCGGGTTCGTAGAGGGAGTAGTAGCCCTTCACAACGTCTCCTTCTCTAGTCTCTTCCTGCTTCTTGACATCGTGGGTGTGACCGTCATGTACTCCATAATCGAATTTGTACTTTGGGTGGGCCTAGAAAAATAATTATTGTAATTATCTTATGCTCATCTTTATAACAGGCATTAGATAAAAAAATTGATTTCTCGTAAAAAATAAAAAAAAACTCACATAGTAATCTACAACATGCTCTTCGTGGTGTTCATGATGTCCATACTGGGCGACGGCTACTCCAACGAGACACAGAACTAACACTGCCTGTAAGTACACCAAACGTATTTAAATAATAGAAAACATAAAATATGTTGTTATTGTCGATAAATAAATCCTGCAAGTACCTTGCACATGTTGACTGGTTCACTATTCTTTTTCGAATACGTTACCAGTGGGAACTTCTCAAGTTTATATACCGTTACTTTCCCCTTCCCAGATCCTACGCCTATCTACTTTGGTAATACCTCCTGGAAAATAGTCAGCTGTTCGGTAACAAACGAACAATGGGCAAATATATTGTTTTTTTTTTTCACATCTTTATATTTTGTTCCCTAATTTTTAAAAAAATACGGAATAATATAGTCATATTTTGATTTTAAAATAGCCGCTGTCAACTTCAAAATTTTGTTTCACTAAATGCATTTTGAATATTGCTGAAAAAAAAAAATGATTTTAAAATAAGAAAAAAACTTACATGTGAACAATGATTTCTGACTAAGCAATAATATGCAAATAATATTATCAATATAATTTAATTAGTTTAGGCCACTAAAAATCTTTTTAAGTGATTAAGTAATAGTTCAAGGGTACTATCAGTTAAATTTTATTATTTTTGTTTTATTGAAACTCTCTTCAATAGTATTTCATAAAAGTTTATTTTTACTAATAAGGACTTTGTATGAAGTCAATGGTCTAGGAAGTTTCCATTAAACACTTATGGATATCACTGATAACTCATTAAAAAATGGATAAAGAATCTTCTAAGATTAATCTCTAGTACCATTCATTTGTTTTCATCTTTCTGAGAAATCCTTTAATACTGGTTTTTAAAGTAATAATTTTTTTTTTGTAGCCCAAACTTTTTTCCTACTAATTTATTGATCATATTTTTTTTCTTATGAATATTCAATGTGATATAGGAAATTGGAACGAAAATCGTAAAATTTTTGTGCTTTTCAAAACGATGTTAAAATCAAATGAAACTGATTGGACTCTACTAGGCAAAAGTTGAACTTAGCAAATGTATGCTTCACTGTTAGCATCAAGAAGAACTGTTTTTCTAATTGTCTTAAAGTATTTAAGATATCAAATTGACCCTAGGAAATGTGGAAAAAAATCCTTTTCATTATTAAAAATTTTAAAAACTACAATTTTCCATATTATTATTCTCATAAAAAAAATTATATTGTAACATCAGAGAATAAATTCAAGAATTAATACTTTGTTAGCCATGATTAAGGAATTAAAAGTCTAGATGGCGTATTCTACGTTACATCATATTACAGCTAATCATAACAGTCGTTCCATGAATATTTAGTCCTCGAAGATAGCAACATTTTTATTACGCAAATGTTAATGAACTCTTTTTGTTTAAAAAATGAACGAAATACATAAACTTGGCACCGGCATTTGACTCAGTCACACTTCTAGATTATTTTGCAAATCAGCTACCAGAATGTTAACATCGGTTGCATTGTTAACGATCATATTAATTATTTAAGATTCTTCTATCAAACTTCATTATCATTTTGTATCTATTATGATGGAAGTATCTAATATAACTAAGTCATATTTTTATTGAAAATATTGATTTATAACAGCTATTTGACAAGGGAAAATTTAAAATTTCAAATAAACTAAATATATTTTTAGAATAGAATTTTAATTTGTCAAAAAATAGTCTTTACTTTTCAGAGGTTGATTTATAAGCTTTTTTTTCCCTAGGAAACTCCTCAATTATTTTCACACCTGGTTTAATAACTTAACTTATCAAAGTATTCATTTCAGTAATGATTAAATATTCTTGTTTTATGATGAGATATTAGTTTAAAATTATTTTTCGCGTAGGTATTTACAAATGCACACATAATCTCAGTTTACGTGTAGTGAGTTTAATGTATATGAATATTTCATATTTGTTTTTGTTGTTGGATTTAATTTCTTGAATATTAAACTTAAGGTGCTGAAATGAGAATAAATCTTTTACCAAGCTATATGTAGTCGGGGCAATTCTATGGTGGTGTAATTTTATGAGATAATTATGGTTGCAGATTCGAGGTTGCCCATAATTTATAATTATAACATTCGTAAGTTGGTAAATTAGTTTTTTTAAGAAGGGACGTCTCAAATCAGTTAGATCCAATTGAAATTCCAAAGAGTAAACCCCGAACGTCCTAGATTAGTGGATACATCACATTGATTTTGCATGAATATTTTAATAAATTTTATTTTATTTATTATAATAATTTTCGTAGGTGTATATATTAATAGATTTTGATGCCAAACAACTACAATAAAAACAAAACCAATTTATTAATTGAATTATCCTGATTTAAAAAAAAAATTTCTATTTAAATATTTTGTTGGGAGTGCGTTGGCACTGTAGTAAGGTACAATGCTATTAACTAAAAGGACCCAGGTTCGAATCACTGTTGTGCCGTTAGTCAATGCTGTTTGGAGCCCACCTATGGTCCACCCAACCTCATAAATTGGGTACCCTTAATTTGGTAAAATCTGGCGGTCAAGCGTGATTCTGACCAAATAACCTCCTTGCACAACCGTTGGTCTAGTAACAGTACTACATCCTTAATCCTTCGTGGGTTGTAGCTGTACAGATTTTATTTTTTAAATTAAATTTACATTATTTTAATTTTCTCATTTATTCGTAATATGCGAATGTGTAGTAATTGTAATCCGTCATAAAAGTCATCACTTCTTCAATCTCAAGACATATTCGGCCGGGAACTTCTAATCTAGATAGCACAGAAGATTCCTCACTTCATCGTTTCACCTCTCTTTTATTTTAACCATAACATTTGCTTATTTGGTGTTTTTCTTTAGTTTACTCTAACAATGCAAGTGAATAATATATATTTGGATCATAAGGGAATATGGATTCATTGTTGGAAGAAAAGAAATGTGTTTAATATTTCGTTTGTTATCATGGTCATATCTTTTCAATTTTTTTTAGAGTTCCCAAATCAGTGATGTACAATATATCGAGGACTTCGTAGGTTCTGTTGGAGTAAACAGCTTTTGTTTCTTGAACCTTGAATTACATTAGGAGGGTATGGTTTTGAAAATTTTCTTGAGCCTTGGTGTCGTCTTAGGAGTAGGAGGGATCTCATCTCTCTCTTGTTCTAATAATTTAAAAAAACTAAAAAGTTTGTAAATATGATGCTTTATTACATCGGAATCCTAAAATTATTGTAACATGATCTAATAAAATATTTACTAAAATTTATAATCCAACACCTTCAACAATAATTCAACAAATTATTATTTTGTCCATACAGTGTTACATTTGAAAGAAAATTATTTTAGTCTACTATCGCAAAAGATAAATGAAATTATAAATCTATAATAGTTGAAAACAATAAAATATTTGATTATTATTATAAAAAGTGGTCAAAATGAAGGGAAATTTTAGATTCTTGTAATATTAAAATAAAGAAATTCAAAATTCTGCAATTCTAATTACAATGAGCAATTATTGTACTGTTTAGAACCTTTTGTGTACACATTAAACTCATATAAATCTAAATATGTCTATAAATTTCCAATTCTTTACTTTTTCCGTGTTTCACACCCATGCAAATATCATTTTATCCTTTATTTTTTTTCATTCCAACTATTCAAAATAAAAGTAAGTACTTTAACAAAATAACAGGCCGGTTTTTTTCTATATGCTTTTAAAATGATTTATATTTTGTTGACTACTTTAAATATATATCCCCCCCCCCCCAATCCGTTATTACTTCCATGATACATAGTAAATACCTCCACCTCAAACAAGAAAAGAAGAATAGTTTTAGGTATAAAGTAGTAAAGTTTTAGTATAATAAACATAAAACGGGATATTTTTTTAATATTTATTTATTTTTTTTATAAAAAAATTTATTTACAATACAATATTAATTATCCCTAAAATTAATAGTGATGATCATGATGATGCTTGAAGAAGGTCTCTTTGGAACCCTCTACATGAGGATGCTTAGCGTGTCCTTTCCTCTCTACGACGGCGTTGAAACCGTTCTTCTTGTCGGCGGTATAGTGGACGATCCTCTCGGTACCATCGGGTTCGTAGAGGGAGTAGTAGCCCTTGACGACGTCTCCTTCCCTGGTCTCTTCCTGCTTCTTGACGTCGTGGGTATGGCCATCATGTACTCCGTAGTCGAATTTGTACTTTGGGTGGGCCTAGAAGATTAATTATTGACATTATCTTTTCATCGTCGAGACAATATCTATTGAACAAAAAGAAATTATAAATCGGTCATAAGAAAAACTCACATAATAGTCTACGACATGCTCTTCATGCTTCTTTTCGTGGTGCTCATGGTGTCCATACTGGGCGACAGCTGCTCCAACCAGACACAGAACTAACACTGCCTGTAAGCACACCAAGCTCATTAAAAGAAATTAAAACATAAAATGTGTTGTCTTACTTCGTTAAAAATTGCTACAAGTACCTTGTACATGTTGGCTGTTTCACTGTTCTTTTTCGAATGTGTTCACAGTTCTCCTTTCGCCAGTTTATATATTGTTACTATCCCCCTCCATACCTTCGTAATCTGCGTTGGTAATTCGCCTCTTGCCAATATTTGTTAGTAAAATTACTTTCCTAATAAATCCATTATGAATAGTTGTAGTAAATTACTTTATTCTCGTTTATTAAAAAGAATTTTAAGGAAAAACACACATGAAAAAGATTAATTTTACCTTACTAACAAAAATGTACTCTTTAGATTTAAATAATTGTGTGTATTAATTTAGTTAGAAATATTATTTTAGTTGGAAATATTACTTTAGTTTAGAAACATTTTGAAATATAGTTTTGATACAAATCACTGCTAGTTAAATTTTGATTTCTTATGTTGCATTTTTTTTAGTTAAATACACTAGTTTATTAATTTTTGCCCATCTCCAAAATAAGAGATTCAAGCCATGAAAAATTGCCTACAAGTTGTTTTGTCAAATTTATTTAGCCCCAATGTTTGCTTATTATTTTTTTTTTTAAGTCATTTCTAAATCGTGATGACAGTTAAGATTCTAATGAATCTACTTAAAAAATATATTATATTAAAATCAATCGAATTTTTTTTTTTAATAACAAATATTTCTCTTCTTTTTATTTTTTTATATAACATTTGTCTTTTCAAGATGTGTTTCTTGTTCTTATTTCGGTTTGAAAATTACTTTGCAATTATTTAATGAATGAAATCCGTGACCCCTTGTAGCTGTTGTGTTCAAAAGTTCAAGAATACAAATTTAAATTACGTGACAGCGTGGAGAAACTTATAAAAAAAAGGAAACGGATATTCTTAGTATGTAGAGTGTATTCTTATAGACTATGAATTAGAAATCAAGGCTGGTTTTTATTGTCGGAGACGATGCACCTTATACAGTTAATAATTCTATGGACTATCTGCTGATATTGCCATTATAAGGAGTTAGGAAAGTAGTCCATTTTTAGATTCACTGAAAAGTTTAAATAAAGATTGTTTGAATGTTACAAACCAAAAAACGTAAGGTTTCATGCATTAGTGAATACTTACAGATAATTACGTACCAGAAATATATAGAAAAAGGACAATTTAGGGAAGATCGAATTAAAATACTAAATTAGCAGATAAAAAAAAGATATAAATAGTACCATCTTATATAATTCTGAGACTTTTTTTTTTATTTATTGCCTTCATGAATACAAAGCTTACCACTCTTTGTTAGCAAAGAAAAAATTTTTATATTTTTTCCTCATTCTACGAAAGGAAAATGTTTGATTGGTGCGTACTATCCTATAATATGAGTACGACTTCAATTTGTCAAAAATATAACTTCCAGAAGATCTAAAATGAAACAGCGCTATATCGTGGACGGGGTGTATACCCCCCCTCACCGGCCCCCTTTTCTATGCTAGATGGGATTTTCTTATCTTGATTCGAAAACATTTACTTATTTCCAGTCCAGCGTTAAAGCGATCCACATCATAACTAAGATCCAGCTTATTATATTTTAATATTTAATAGTTTTCTTAAGTTATATGTAGTCAAAAAAGAAATTACTTAACCCTCACATCAGCGGATTTTTAACAATAATGGACAAGTGTTTTCTTTTTACTTAAATGTCTTTATGGGCCTTTTTCTTACTTTCCGTTTGAATGATATGTACCCGGTATTTTAAATAATTAGCAAATATCAAAACCTATTAACAACCTAACGTTATTAAAATTAAGGAAGTTGAAGTAGAATGTGTTGTTATAAGTTATGTTTATCACAAAATATAACCTTCCTCTACTTAACCAAATTAAACTGTTTAATTTAGGTATTCCCCGGAGTAAAAATTGGGGGATATTACCCAAATTAATTATTATACTGGTGAGTTGGTTTAAATTAAGGTATTACTGATAGTTTGCTGGTAATGAGTGGACTGTATTTACAATAAACTGATATAATATACTTTAAAATAAAATACCTCTATTCTGGATGGTTTGAACAAAATGATTCCAATGTGATTAGTTGGTTAGTGAGAAATTTGGTTTTATTACATGAATGGGTTTAAATATTGCAGTTTACTTGTGTGATGTTCCTGAGACTTGATGTTGATGTTGATGCTGGGATCTTGATGTTGATTCTTGTTTGAAGATGTACATGAAAGAAGGGTTCCTCTTGGTTCTTTTTCCTCATCCTCCCGTCGCCGCCGCCTCCCTCGCCTGAGTGTACAGATTTACTCCCTCATGATTTATGAGAAAAGTCTTTCCTGAAGAGTACTGTCTCTTTCTTCACCAACCGAACAACCACAGGTCAAGATGGCTACTCAACTGGTACTCACTCCTTTGTTTTATTTGGGATCAAGATGGCTGCCCAAGCTTCCTACCGCTTATCCCTGCCACCAGATGGCATAATGAACCTCAGTCCAGAAGTGAGGGGGCACCTTTCTTAAACATTAACATTACATGAAACTTCCAATCCATTACAGAAGTCTACTTGACTATAATAAGGTCTTTCTCGACAAACGGAGTTGAGCTTTGGGGCTCCACTAAACCATCCAATTCCCCCCGAATCCAATCCTTACAGTCTAAAATTGTTCGTAATATTCTTTATGCTCCTTACTTTGTCACAAATCAAGTCATCCATTAGGACCTCAATCTTCCATATGTTTCCGATATGGCCAGAACGAGTTACCAATCCTCCCTTGATAAACTTCCCAACCACCCAAATCCACTTGTTTCTAACCTGGCTTCTCCTTTATTTCCTAATAATCCTCCTAGGCGTCTGAAAAGAAGATGACCTCGAGATCTTCTCCTCTAGATATGTTATTGGAGTTCTATCAGTGGATAGATTCTCCACATGTTTGTATCATGTCATTTTACCACTAACAGCAAATTTTCTTGTTGTATATATTTTTATAGAGTTATAAATAACAATAAATAAATTATTAAAAAAAAATTGCGTGAATGTATAAATTTATGGTCGTATGAATTCCTCAACTATATTCATGAGGTTGCTTAAGTTTAAAACCAGTATCATTGAAGTTATGAGATTATGATTGGAGGAAGATAGTCAGGGTGGTGATAAATAAAAGTATCAAAATAGTAACAAAAATCTATTTATTGTTAACCATTGTTACGCCCCACTTTTCAGCTACGTCAGAGCTGATAAGATCGATGCTCTGCTGCCAACTGAGCGGTTTTTAGTTGGCAGCAGAATATCATTCTTATCGGCCCTGACGAAGTCCTGTGGGACGAAACGATGACTAACAATAAATAGTTTTTTATTACTATTTTGATACCTTAATTGACCGCCACTCGTACTAACTTCCTCCAATCTACTTCATACGTTCAATGAAGGACATTAAATATATTAGATATAAACTATTAATTCACTTGACAGTACAAAAGTGTTTGTACTTTATATTATTATTTATTTTATTTTTTAAAAGAATTAGTCCTTTTATTACTTCTTGATTTATTTTGACATTTAAATAACGTTTCGGGCTGTTTTCTCATTATCCAGTTCTATGTCTTTTTTTAGAATTATATGATGAGCATGTATTAACTCAATATATTGAAAAAATGCACAGAAGATGTACATAATAATATGGTCGTTAATTTTAAATTTTAAACAGACAATACGAACCTACTTACGACTTTAAAAAATAAAATGTTGACATATATTAATGATTTGAATATCAAAGTTTCTTTTAAACTGCATTGGCTTATGTCTATCTTATAATTTAACAGAAACAATGAATAGTTGGCAAATGGCCCGAAATGTAGTTCGACTGTTAAAATAAGAACGAAATAGGTTAATTCTTCGAGAAATAGAAAAAAATATATAATGAGAAGTGAAATATATTATAGTTATTATATATTTTGGTCAACATTTTCAAAAAATTCTAATTTTTGTCATAATAAAATAAATAAAGTCCATATTCTGCTAAACTTCTCTTAGGATAAGTTTCAAGGTTCAATAAGTAATTATTACTCTCGTTAGAATCTTCCTTAAACATATTTAATCCTAAGATTGTCCATTTTTCAAACCTATACAGACAGTTCATCATTTATTTGAACTTCATCTGATTAAAACGAATATAGTTAAAGTATCTTTAATAAAACTTTACCTTTAGAGTTAGTTGGATTAATTAAACTAATTAATTAAATTTAAATAAACCTTTAAACGGAAAATTGTGGGCTAGGTTAATTTAAAAACCATGTATTTAATTATTTAAAAAATTTATTGTTTTTATAAAAAACATATTTATATTATTGTATTATACAAATGCTTAAAATTAGTAGTGATGGTCGTGATGATGCTTGAAGAAGGTCTCTTTGGATCCCTCAACATGAGGATGCTTAGCGTGTCCTTTCCTCTCTACGACGGCGTTGAAACCGTTCTTCTTGTCGGCGGTGTAGTGGACGATCCTCTCTGTACCATCGGGTTCGTAGAGGGAGTAGTAGCCCTTGACGACGTCTCCTTCTCTGGTCTCTTCTTGCTTCTTTACGTCATGGGTGTGACCATCATGTACTCCGTAGTCGAATTTGTACTTTGGGTGGGCCTAGAAGATTAATTATTGACATTATCTTTTCATCGTCGAGACAATATCTACTGAACAAAAAGAAATTATAAATTGGTCATAAGAAAAACTCACATAATAGTCTACTACGTGCTCTTCATGCTTCTTTTCGTGGTGCTCATGATGCCCGTACTGGGCGACAGCTGCTCCAACCAGACACAGAACTAACACTGCCTGTAAGCACACCAAGCGTATTAAAATAAACCAAAACATAAAATGTGTTTTCGTACTTTATAAATAATTGCTACAAGTACCTTGTACATGTTTGCTGCTCCACTGCTGTTTTTCGAATGTATTCACAGTTCTCCTTTCGCCAGTTTATATATTGTTACTATCCCCCTCCATACCTTCGTAATCTACATTGGTATATATAATTTTCTTGTCGAAATCTCATAGTAAAATTATTTTCATTATTAATAGTAGCAAGTAATTGTATAATCATTTGTAAACAAGAACTTCTAGACATAAGATGAATTTTACCTAATTCTCTGTACATTGTATGCGTGTTTTAATAAAATTAGAGTTTTTTTTTGCTAAAAAATATTGGTATGAAAAATATCTTGTATTCATATTATAATGGCTAGTTTTGAATTTAATTTTATTAATTAGTCGGCTAATTTCAAAATAAAAAACAATTATCTACATGTTATTTACCAAATTTATTTAGCCCTGAAAACGACCAAATATATTTTTAAGTTTGCTTGAACGTCTTATTAAAAACTTAGTTTTAATCAAATATACATTTAAAAATTATTTAATGACGGATTTAGATTAAAACTTAGATTGTATAATAATATATTTTGTTGATTTCATTGTTAGATAGTACAAGCCACCTTATTAATTTTTTTTTTGTTTTTTTATCTAATATTTATCATCTCGGAAACCTTTCATTAATGTAATGATTTTTTATTTAAACTCCTGCATTATATTAAGTAATTATTAATGAGGGTTTTTAAAGTTTTTAGTTCCTTTTTTTGTCATTATAATTTATCTCGTACATATTATTAAGTTCATTATTTACTCCGGGCCAAAATATTTAACAGTTATTGTGAAAGAATGGCTTTATTTTTCCTTTAAGTGTGTTCTCTGTCAAGGATTACAAGATGGCTAGAAGAACCATTTTAATAAAAAATATTTGTTATAATTTTAAATAATATCATATTTCACTTACTTACATGATTTTTGTTTTTGTTTTGTACTTTGTCTTTTATTGGCCTTTGATAGGCATTCGATACAGCTTGGGCCAAGAATATGACAAGCCACAATTTTAAAACAATTAGAATTTTGTTCAAAATACTCTTTCGGTTCTCCCGAAAGTTTCATTTAGTATTAATTTGTCAGACAACATTTTTACGTATTGTATTCTATAACATGAAATATACAAGACTCTAAATAAGAATCATAGATTTTTTCGAAATTTCTCTAATGAACAATTTTTATCATGCGACTTTTCATGTTCTTGTACAATGGCCTTCAATTAATGTACCATTTCTATTTTTTGTGAATTAATACTAACATTTTGTTCTAACTGTCGTAAAATTAATCTTATACACCATTGTATAGTATTTGACTTTTATTTGTACTTATAACTTATTTATTCCAAATAAAAGTAGATCATAAGGTTGGAATGGTGGTCCAAAATGGTACCCAAAATTTCTGAAAAAAAATCTTATTTATTTTTATTCTTAGAAAATTTATTTCCTATTTTATACGATTCAATTTTTTTATTTTTGATGAATCTGTGATTATTTATTGTCTGCATACAAAACTAGGGTGAAATATTTTATTTAGCATTGCTGCTTCAATGCATTGGGTTGTACACTCAGTATACTTGTTAATCCTTGATTGGATACATAAACACTAATGTGTGTATATGTATAATCACCAAAGATATATTTTTTTTGTTCTAACAATAATTATCTATAACCTAAATACAAAATATTTCAAATATTATTTTCTTTTAATTTTTATGTATTTATCCACCTCCTTCTGACCCTATGTTACATTATAGTTTCTTTATTCATTCATTCCTTTTTTTTTTGTTCTCAATCCTGTCTACGCTATTCTCTCTATTCCGCAACACAGGTTTAGTCCGTTACACTAATGTAGGGAAACTTTTACGAAATTATCAATAAATTGAAATAAATTTTTAAAAAACACAATATTAGAATAATTAAAAAATAAATAAATAAGTTAAAATAAATGCGTCCAAACCAAATTCCAATGAATATAATCTACAACCAATTACATTTTATTATTTAAAATTAAAATTTATAACTTAATTTTATAAAACATTATATTTGTTTTTAATTATAAAAATAAAATTATAAATATATAATATGTCGTATAATCCGAACAGAAGAATAAATTATTGCCTGTGAAGGATTTTTGATTAATTTAATTTGACGGGACAAAATAAGAAAGAATTCTTCATAATATATATGAACTTCTTTATTTAATTGACCCTAACTCATCATATTTTACGAAAACATGTATGAAGTTGCTTTTATTAAGCATGTTAATTAGTAGCTTGTTAGAATATGGATCTGTTAGAAGAAAACTTCAAAACCTATGTTGCTGTGAGGTTGAAACGGAAGGATTCATGGTTTATTGAAAAATCAATGAAATATAAACAATAGTTTTTATGACATAAAATACGAGAAATACTGATACAGTATAAAACGTAGTACTTTATAACGAGGGTTTACTGTACATGACCTATATATTATTTTATTAGGTAATTTCCCAAATTTATTTACATGGTCCTAAAATGGTCCTAGAATTGTTTTGAAACTAACCTGATACTAGAATTATTACAAAATGGCTTTCACTCGATTTCCGAATTCGTATGAGTTGAAAAAAGTGAGAGCTGGCGACGTAGCCGATTGACTAAATGTAAGAATATGATATCACTTCCCTGTAATTAGGGCAATTAAAGAAAATATCTTTAGTATGGGGACATCGTAAGTTGCCAATCAGTCAAACCCTAATTTATTCACATGAATATAAATGATTGAGTGTTGCATGTCGAAGATGAATCTCGCTTCAAAGGGAATCATTACGAAACTACTTTTAAAGTCAAGTGTCTGCTCACCGATGAAAGAATTTTGAGTTATGAAAGTAATTTGACATCAAGAAAAGCTCTGTATGGAATTTTTTTTTTTAGTATTAAATTAAAATCTGTACCGCTACCACCCATGGAGGTTCAGGGGTTCAGTACTTTGTAAAGAAGTACTTTTACTAGGCCAATGGTTGTGCAAGGAGGTGATTTCGTCAGAATCACGCTCGACCGCCAGATTTTTACCTAATTAAGGGTGCCCAAATTAAGAAGTTAGGTGGACCCCAGGAGGGCTCCAGAACCCAGAGGAGTTGACTTCTTTAGTATTGCACGATAAAAATAGTCATTTAATAAACTAGTGAGTCCAGAGCCTCAAATTACAGAGGGAAAAAAACGCCTTAAAATTTTAGAGACGATTAACCTGGAATCCTTACAAAAAACTGAAAAGACAAGAAACTCCACGTCGATTTCGACTATTACAGCACTTACTAGATAAACGATCTAAACTTCCAACACATTACAAAAGACTGATCTACATGACTGTAACAAGGCCAATCTGGACAGATGGAGTTGAGCTTTGGGGCTCCACTAAACCTTCGAATTCCTCTCGTATTCAATCCTTACAATCCAAAATCCTTCGTAAAATCCTCAATACTCCTTACTTTGTCACAAATAAAATCATACATAAAGACCTTAATGTTCCCTATGTAACCGATCTAGCCCGAACCAGATATCACTCCTTCCATTATAAACTCTCTAACCACTCAAACCCCCTAGTTTCTAATCTTGCATCCTCTTCCATTTCTGACAATCCTCCGAGGCGCCTGAAAAGAAGATGGCCACGAGACCAGCTAATGTAAAATGTCATTAGAGTGCTACCAATGGGTAGTTTCTCTACA
>NW_027113640.1:525494-533628 GCF_000696795.3 Halyomorpha halys | reverse complement strand
CTAGCCCGAACCAGATATCACTCCTTCCATTATAAACTCTCTAACCACTCAAACCCCCTAGTTTCTAATCTTGCATCCTCTTCCATTCCTGACAACCCTCCGTGGCGCCTGAAAGGAAGATGGCCACGAGACCAGCTAATGAAAAATGTCATTAGAGTGTTACCAATGGTAGTTTCTCTACAAGCCTGTAACACTCCAATTTAACTTATATCAGATTTACTAAATGTATTATAATGTACAGTTGTAAATAGCAATAAATAAATATTTAAAAAAAAAAAGATACTAGTACTTACTCACCCTCCACTGACTTATTACCAGTGAGGCGGTTAGAAGGCCGCTCTAAACTTTACTTAGTACTCACTCTCCGGGATCCTCAGGTCGAGAGAGAAAATATTATACATAATAGTGTAAATATGTTTTAATATGTTACTTATTTTATTTTCTCCTTATTACTTCATGATCATAATGTGATTATGTTCATTTTATTTGTATTTAGGTCTATATACGTATAAAGATTTTATAATTATTTATTTTTATTATTAATATTATTCTTTTTTTTACTGATTATGTTTATTATAATTTTTTTTTGTTAATTTTTTATTTTGGTATGAATGTGACCATTTATCACTATTACTTATTGATCAAGGTCGTGGCAGATTGTAGTACTTATCAATAATTAAATATTATATTGAAAAAATTACAGCTCGTTTGGAGTTGTAGGTGTAGTCCTTTGGAGTCCTCAGGCATCCCGTCAAGTCGCCTTTCTTCAGGTCTTCCATCTCCTGCATGTGATCTGTCATAAGTGTTTTAGATATCCTGGAATCAACTATCCGAGAGACATAGCCTGCCCAAAGTAGCCTTCTGACCTTGATGAAATTTATTGCATTTGTCTCGTTCAAGAGTTTATAATGTTCCCGACTGTTTGGCACTAGACAGTCATATATTTTATAGGTCTCCAAAGAATCCTCCACCCAAGTGTCATAGGTTTTTAGCTAATCTGCACTGGGCGTGTAAGCGTTTTGTAAAAATGAATTTTAGTCTTCCTGCACAAGACCGAAGAAACATCGATTAAAACTTTATTGTTATTAAGTGTTTATCGAAATATTTTTTTACTTATATAATTGATTATATGATTTTATGGGAATATAATATACTTTTGCCTATATTTTATTTGCCAGGAACATCAATTAGTTTAAGAAAAAAATAATGGGAGAAACTTCCAGGAAAATGTATATTAAGATGAAAAAGAATATATTATTAATAATTTTAAAAACTGTATGTATCTAGAACTTATTTGGTGACAATTATATCCAATATTGTTAAGAAACACTATTTTTCCATAGCTATCATAACTTTGACGACATTTTGAAAAAATGAACAAATAAATTTTATCAGCAATACCTGATAGACCTGGTACCTATATCTTATGTAACCACAGTATGTTCTTCAGAACTCAACATGTCTATACGTAATTTTCTGACAAAATTGTGACTTATTAGAGCTTTAATTTCCACATATCTTGACCATTCAAGAAAATATAGGTAAAATGTCTTAGAATCATAAAATCGAAGAGAAAATACATTTTTACCATAAATAAAAACATTCTATCCAAATATTGTTTCATGTTTTTTTTCAAAATTTAATATTTAGGTTTATATAGCTATTGTAATTTATATCGATCATAACAAACTATGCAAAAATATTCAGGGTTTTAAAATTATAAGACATTCCTTATGTTTAACAATTGATTGTCTAGGTCTAACTAATGTCGTATCTCGCGAATCTATGACTATTGGGTATGAACATTTTGATATATAATCCAAGTGGATATATAGTCTAAGGAATTTTTATGTATGTATTTTATAAATTTAATAATAAACGAGGGTACGAAAAAAAAAGTCTAAGGAAATTAAATTTTGTGTATTTGATATTTTTTAGTTATTTGTGTGTATAAATATTACTAAGCTTATAAGAAATATAAATTTAGATTTAAAAAATGAAAACTTGAGTGAACAAAGGTAATTATTTTTAGTGATGAAATTTAATTTTTTTTTTTTTAATGAAAGATTCTAATTCATATTTTGCCTTTTTTTCGTGGGTATTGATGCAAACTGTAAATTATTTATATATCTTATTTCAAATATTTTTGGGCTAAAAAAGTGGATTAAAGTTCAATTTAAATATAAAATTTATTTATTACCTATAATTATGTACAAATTTTAAGAATTAACTAATCATTAATAATGTTCATGATGTTTGAAGTAGGATTCAGAAGAGTGTCCGTAGTGCTGTGGATGCTTAGCGTGTCCTTTCCTCTCTACGACGGCGTTGAAACCGTTCTTCTTGTCAGCGGTGTAGTGGACGATCCTCTCGGTACCGTCGGGTTCGTAGAGGGAGTAGTAGCCCTTGACGACGTCTCCTTCCCTGGTCTCTTCTTGCTTCTTTACGTCATGGGTGTGGCCATCATGTACTCCATAGTCGAACTTATATTTTGGGTGTGCCTGGAAGCATTAAGAGTTTCAATTTATTGCCGTTGTAAAAGTACTTTCTTAATGTTTAATTATTATTAACTATTAAAACACACTCACATAGTAATCGACAACATGTTCTTCATGCTTTTTCTCGTGGTGCTCATGGTGCCCGTACTGAGCTACGGCTGCTCCTACCAGGCACAGAATTAACGCTACCTGAAACAGAGTTGATAGAAGGAGTGATTGAGATAGAAGTAAAGTGAAAAAAAAATATTGTTCATGATAAATAGTATTAATGACCTTGTACATGTTGAACGGTTCACTGTTCTTTATCGAGTGTGTTATACGTCCCCACTAGCACCTTTTTATATATTGTTCAACTCTCCCACCCAGTTCCTACTTTTAGCTACTTTGGAAATACCTCTGGAAATGCATTTCATTTGAGCTTCCTTAACACCTGTATTGTATTATTTATTTTAATATAAAATACGATTTTTGTTGTTAATACGTAACTAAACATGCTATATTGACGTTATTTAATTTGTTTAAACATTAATTAATATTCATGTCAATCTATGCCAATTGTCCCGAAATAAATCAAGTGGGTTTTGAACATTTATTAAATTTTTTCTATATTTAATATTCATTTATCAATGTTTCTCGAGACAACAGTTAGACGGATTTTTTATGTTACAAATGGCAGCGTATTTAGATTAAATATACAGGCTAATTTCAGTAAATTGAGATCTTGCCGAATGTTTGATAACTATTTCATTCGGATAGATGAAATGCTAAATCCTAAATTTTTTAAAGGTTAGGTTTTGAACTAAAAACAAAAAAAAAAACATGTTCCTAGCACATTTAATTTATACTTACTGATAATATGATAAAAATAGACCTGAAGTTTAAAGGTAAAAGTTAAACAATTGGACGATTTGTTATGGACTAACAGTAACCACCATACACTTAATGTTATTATCATCAGGAAATAATTTGGTTCAAGAGGAAAATATCTATATTGAAATTGACTTATCTAATTTAAGGGACATTGGCATTAGTTTATATAAAATATAATATAAGAAGTTTTTCAACATTTTACTGTTAATATTTTTTCTAATTTCATTTCAGAATTATTTTCAACTAATCCTCTCAATCATTTATTTTTCAAGAACAAAATTTTTCTAGGTTCAAGTATGAGACTAAATGACTTCTCCTTTAAATTTATGATTTAAAATTTGAATTCTTCAAGTCTTTTGATTAATACATTTTCCAATTTTGATGTACTACACAAATGAATTATACAATGGGTCCTCCTAGGTCCAATTTGAGATAACACTTTTTTTTTTTTTTTACAAATAATCACAAAAACGACTCTTTATCAGTTAGAACCATGAGTAATATATTTTGCAATTTTTATCATAAAAAGAGCCAGTGACTGAGGCCAAGTGTCTGTGAACTTAGAGATAATATTTCGTTTTTGTCTCTTTCCTCATGGTATTTAATTATTTTATTTTATTCATGGTATCATTATTGTAGTATGTTTTTGTAAAAAAAAGAAGCACATCAGTATTGTATGTTATTTTATATAAATTCGTTTCATATAAATTTAGTCATATTACTGGAACATTTATTGATTTCTTTAGGATAAAGTAAACATAAATCTTTCTAATATTAATATTCTTTATTACAAATATTGGTATTAAAGTTTATTTATTATTTTTAGGTTTTCAATAAGAACATACAATTTACAAGGAGAGGTAGAATATAAAAAAAAAATGTTTACAGTGTGTTATTATTCTCTTCATTGACCCAATACCACAATATTATAATATAATTCTTCAATCAAATAAAGTTAAATATTTTCTTTTCATATTTATCTTCATTAAATAAGAAATATGAATGTTTGATATATTCTACTTTTTCTATAGCCTTTCGTCGCTCTTAAGCAGCATATTTTGGATTATTAAAAATGATTTAGTGTGACATACACTTTTTTCACACGTCCTTTATCAATGCTTTGTATAATATAATAAAATATAGTATAGTTTTACAGATTAATATATATGTATGTCGTGTGTGTGATTGATCAATTTATAATCTTGCTATTTATTGGGACCGCAGGCGCGCCAGGTATACCATGCTGTATAACTTACTATCCTTCATTCACGAAACATGAGGCTTGCCCCATATTTGTTTTTATTATTATTTCATTTTCTTCATGTGGTTCATATAATTTGGATTTATTCATTTTCAATTCAAAATTACTTTTTTGTTCATCAGCTTGTATTTATCAACTTGATGAATGTATATTTTATATTCATAATGATAAAAATCTAAATCCGGTATAGTAATTACGTAAATAGTGGAATAATATGGTGAGAAATATCATAACCTGTTTACCAACATTGTTTGTATTTAATTTTTTTCATGATTCTGTCCAGTACTGATATAGTTATTGCTGCCAATAATAGTTTTATTATATTAGATATAATATATAAAATTAAAGGTAGTTAAAAAAAAAGTTTTGGTTTTCCTATATATCTTAAAAATGAAAAACCTTATTTAATATCTTAATTTATGTATCTATTAATGTCTTGACTGTGAAGATTAAGATTTAGTGAAGCAAAATATTTGTGCCAAACAACATTAGCAATCCTTAGTAGATAATCTTTTTTTAATAACATCATAAAAATTGAATACACCATTTTTGGCTAAGCCAGTCATTTTCATCTCTTTGGAATGACAGCCATTTAAAGATGATTTTGTTTTTCAATTTTTTGCCTTATTTTCCTGGCCATTGATGTTGTAAATAAGATTATTTCAAATTCTTCGTAATGCAAATTTACTTTCTAGTACAACAGCCGGGAAGAAAAAAAAAGGCAGTCATTTCACCACAATTTTTGATTACTTTGATGAAAACTATGTATGATTTCTAGTCAAAACTGATGAGTCTGCCAAGTATAGGTGGGAGAATAAAAAATAGCGGCAGTTTCAATACCTTTGAAAACATTAATTTTTCATTCGGAGCTCTATATCTTAAAAACTACAAACGACACTAGAAAATGTAAAATAACATTATTTAAAGAAGAGTAAATTTGCTGAAATATTAGCCCTAATAGAGTTATTTAGTTCCAATACTTCTGGAGATATAGCTTTTTAAAAGCAACATTTCCAAAAAATGTACTGAAAGATTAGTAGTTAGTTAATTAATTTTGAGAAATCTATATCACAGGAACTATGTGACGTATAGATGTCTATTAGTATTAAAAATAAAACTAGCTTAATGTACTATAAAGTAGTTTGACCTTTACCATCGTAGGTTTCATGATATTTGCTTAAATAAATTGATTCATAGTTGTTCGGGCAATACGTTTGATTCATGAAAAACTTTTTTTTCAGAAACCATAGGGCGCACAGATGTCTGCCAGTACTCAAATTAAAGCTAGTTAGATTTACTATAAAATATTTTATAACTTTTATCTTTGCAGGAGTAGTAGTTTATATGATATTTGACAAAATAAATTCACAAAATCTTAATTTCTATTTGTTCGTATAAAATGTTTGATTTTTGAAAAATGAGGACCAATGAGACGCAGATATGTCTGCCAGAACTAAAAATAAAGGAAATTTAACTTACTATAAAATAGTTTATGATACTTATCTTCGTAAGGGTAGCAGTTTTCATGATATTCGCATATGAATATAAATTTGGCAAATGAAAATTTGTCCGAACAGCTATTAATCAATTTATTTAGCAAATATCAAGAAAACTACTTTTCCTACGAAGATAAATGTCAGAAAGTACTTCATAGCCAATTAAACCGGCTTTGATTTGAGTGCTAATATACATCTTAGTTACCTCTGTTCACATACTGTGTCTTTATTAATATTGATCGACTTGTAAAAGTTGTTTCTGAGATTTCTGTTTATAATTATTTTAATATGGTTCAAGTTTTATGAAAACAGTGGAATAATGCGATAGGAAAAATTATAACTTGTTTCTAAACAATTTTTTTTTTTTTTTTAAACTGACTAGTTTACTATTAATATTAGATATTTTTTATAAGTTATTCTTTAAGTCTAATAGTCATTCTTTTGGAATCAAAACCCGTTATGTCATTGTTTCTAGATTTAACTTCCAGACATAAAAAATAAAATTTTGGTTTTGATTAAAAACATTTACTTTGTATTTGATTTTTGAAGGAAGGTATTCAAAACCAGAGCTTCATGACTTCTGCTTTGTGATGCGTAGTGGTCTCTGTCGTCCCGAAAAAAAATTGTGTTCAAGGCCTAATTAAACTAAAGATCCATCCAAGATTTTAGAGCCATGCTCCTCTATCTCCTACTCTTATTCTTGAATACCTAATGAATGCTCTTCTTATAAAGATAGCATTGTCCATCACACATCAACTCCTCGCTTGACACTTGATCTCTTCAAAATATAGGTTTATTTTTATCCATTCGTTCATCCATATATGCCATTTAATTATTTTAAGAGTCCTGTTTATGAAATACACAATTCATATTCAATGATGGTCCAAAGACTGAGAAAGCTGTTAATTTTTCTGTCGCTATCAGCTCAGAAATCACTCGTTATTTTCGACTATATAGTATATGTGTTTACGATCTACACCCGAGTAAATAATTCTGTTTAGTTAATACATTACTAATGTATATAAATTAATCACTTGTTCTGAAACCTTTTTGGCTGTCACTAGTATTACCTATAATTCAATTAATAAAAATTATATTATATCAAGAACATATTAGCTACTCATGTAGACTTAAATTCAAAATTTAAACCTTTAAATTGTAGAAGGATCCCTTCATACATATATTGAGGATAACGTTCCTTGCATCATTGTTGTTGAACAATATAGTTCTCTCATTCCAATAAAATGACTTATGCTATATTTAAAATTCATTGTAATAAACAAAAATAAAAATAAAAATATAGGAAATGCAAATTAGCTCCGAATAGTCAAAGTAAAAATAATTAGAGAAACAAAGTCGTGGAGCATAATATCGTAAACAGGATCTCGAATTTATTTCCTGCTTCTTATTGCAGGAAAACTACATTAAATTTGAACCCGTTGTTCTCGACTCATGTCTGCAGGTGCAGGCCATAAAGTCGGAAATTGAAACATATGCGACCCATACCATTCTCAAGTTTGGACAAAGATTGTTTAAAATTAAATGATTAAACATGTGTTTTGTGCACCTACCTTTTAAAACCTTTAAGCTAACACCCAAATTTCATTAAAGAAAATTAATGAAATAATTCTTAAAATATGCAAAAATACGTGTTCCTAGATTCATTTGTGGTCCGCGGACCACTGGTTGAAAGCAACTGCTATAAACTGTTAAACAATAGCACACCTAATTTAATGTAACGGTTCATGGTACCAAAATTTAAAATAAAAAATATTTTTAAAAAGTTTATATAAAATTTATTATTTACTTATTATAAAAATATATACAGTTTCTTATTATGTACAATTCTAGAACTAGTAGTGATGATCATGATGATGCTTGAAGTAGGACTCAGAGGAGTGTCCGTAGTGCTGAGGATGCTTAGCGTGTCCTTTCCTCTCTACGACGGCGTTGAAACCGTTCTTCTTGTCAGCGGTGTAGTGGACGATCCTCTCGGTACCGTCGGGTTC
>NW_027113640.1:518586-520259 GCF_000696795.3 Halyomorpha halys | reverse complement strand
ACGCCTGTAACACTCCAATTTAACTTAGATCAGATTTACTAAATGTATTATAATGTACAGTTGTAAATAGCAATAAATAAATATTAAAAAAATAATTACAATTAAATAAACGATTATATTTGATATATTTTTTTCTGCATAAAATATTTTTAGTATGTAATTATTGGACTTCAGATTTGTTTTAGCATAGTTTACAATGTCTGTGTTTTTTTTTAATTTTATTTTTATCAGGATCGGGCTATCCTTCTTAATCATTAATTATGTTTAATCTATGGTCGAATTAAGATTTAATATTAGAGAAAGAGAAATACTTTTCTGATTTTGCTGCCCAAATACATCGGGTTGCTACATTACACAGCAAACTAATCAATCCGTGATTGGGACATATATAAATCACATATATTTACATGTTATAATAAAAAGAAACAAAACAGTTTTTTTTCCCACAGTTTCCTTTTACAATCATTCCAGTCTATACACTAACTACAAATATTTCAATTCATTCCTTTTTTCTTTTCCTTTCTTGTTTCCTCCTTCCATTTCACCATTTCACAATCTTGATTTCATTTGATCGACAAAGTCACTCTCCCGAATTTACCCTCTCAGATCCTCTTCAGTGATCCGTTAAACTAATTTACTATTAGACGGCAATTTGAGATCAAACCAGTAATAATAGTCACAGCAGTTGATTAGTTTAGAGAAAAACAAACAAATAAATACATTTTACCAAAACAAAACTAATACATAGATTTGATAAAAGGAAAATATAATAAAAAGTTGGTTAAAAGGAATACTTGAATGGATGAATAAGTTTTTAAAATAAATAAATAAAAATAATAATAATAATAAAATAAATATTTTTATTAAACTTATTAAAACAAAAGTTGTAGCATTGAACTAACTTCCTCGAAGATGGGTTTGAATTTTTTTCGTTATTAGTTTTTGTTTGAAATAAGTAAAGTTTAAAAAAATCTAAACATGCCATTTGTAATTTTTTCCTAATCTTTTTTAAACGTAAAAAAAAAAATGTTTTGTATTTGGTGTCAATTTAATCGAGATTTTACGCAGATATAGATTGCGTTATTGGTCTTCAAAAATATGAATAAATAACAAAATGGCGACCGAAAAATAAAAATTCAAAGATTTTTATTCAATCAATTTTTTGGTTTGGATGGATTTATGTATTAAAAATCTCGGATTTTATTTAAGAGGAATATTCCAAATTTAGATCAATATATTTACTTTAACAGTTTAATTGGTAAAATGTTAAAGAAAACCCATTTAAGAATGTTAAGAAAGTAAACAGATAACTGCCTGGAGATGCTATTTTTACTGAATCGAACGGAATAAAAAAATTTTTAAAAAAGTTCTATTATGAACTGGTGTGAACCCAAATGGATCTTGTATATTATATATACTACACATTTGACTTTTTTTTTTATCAGTATAACAAAAATATTTTTTATATAATAAAATAAAAATTGTACTGTGAAGGGCTAATTCAGAGTGAGCAAATTTTTAATTATTATTTTATATAAAAAATTTATTTAAGAATTATAAAAATATTTTGTACAGTTTCTTATGGTAAACTTTTAACACTAGTAGTGGTGCTTGAAGAAGGTCTCTTTGGAACCTTCAACATGAGGATGCTTAGCGTGTCCTTTCCTCTCTAC
>NW_027113640.1:506416-515486 GCF_000696795.3 Halyomorpha halys | reverse complement strand
TGACATTCAAATAATCCAGTTTCAAATTTTGTAATGTTTGAACTAATTTTTCGGAACCTGCAAAAATCATTAACGATTGGCGCTGCTTACTATTTCATCTTTAATATAAATATATTTAAAAAATAGAATTTGTGATAAGCATGACCCACATATATCACAAATTCATTAGTTATTTATAATACAATAAAAAAACTGGACGTGACTGGGTTTCTAAACAATAGTTGGACGTGGCTGTGTTTGTAATAAGAACGATGAAAGTGACACTTTTATTTAAAAAAAAAAAAGTGTTTCATTTCTTTGGAAATAGTTTTTTCCCTAGAGATTTTTTTAAATTTTACTATTTTAGTTCATTATCATTTTGCTTGCTCATTTCCACAGATATTGTTCTTGGTTTGCTTATGGTTCATCATTATTCTTTAATATGATATTTTGGTCTATAATGCACTTAGGCTTTTGAGTTACTTCCTGGGAGTATTCATACATTTTCTAGTTTAGTTTTATACCCCAGACATTTATTTATTGTATAAACGAATTATATTAATAATGTATTAACTTTAATAGTTTTATAAAAATTAGTGAAAAATGATATTCAAGAAAATGGAAGAAAACTGGTGAGTAATATTTGTACTTTACATACATTTTTTGTTGGTTTACTTATAATAATATAATATTGTTATTGTTTAAATAAAATAAATTTTATCCAATTAAGTCTCAAAACGATCTATATTTGGTCATCCTCAAGGACAGTCTATTCTGCCCTGGTCAATAATTCCAGTGAAAATACCCTATTTCTGTCAATTCTTCATTTTAAATAAAATTATTGACCTGGGCAGAATAGCCTGCATAGAGTTTTTTTTTTTTTAATTGGTGTGGATTTGAAATTGTATTTAAGATTGTTCTTTAGGATGTCCGAACTAGTTGAAATTTTGGACTTATAAATAAATATACATTGTTTTGAGACTTAAATTGGACAAAATTGATGTTTATTGAAACAATAATAACCAGTCTTAAGGAGTGAAAAGATTATGTACAAAAAAAATATTGTTAAATAATAAGCAGATATATTGGAAGCCCAATTAATGTTAGAGATTCGATTGACAACCCCCTCTTTTTTCGTTAGTTTTTAGAATTTTGAAATGTATGGTCGGTATTAGTTATCATAAATAAATTTTCTCTTGCTACCGAAGTCGATATTGAAACCTTGAAGGGCACATAACTATGTTTTTTTCATGGAACCACGCATTTTCAATGTTGGATTTTCGTACAGAGTCTCATTTCAAAACGAATAATTTTCCTTGATCCAACGCGCAATGAAAGGCTTAATTTGCTTACCACAAATAAATTTTTCACGGTTTTCGAGTATTCGCAGGAAATCAAAGATCAAAATCGTTCTTTAATTATATTTTTTCAGAATATCCGTGATTATAATTGAGAATAAACCATCATTTAGGTAACCTCGGTAGGTCCCTGATACTCAATTATGGTGACATGCGGGAGATTGAATTCTAAAACTATTTTGATCGTTCGATTTCTCGAAGAACGGGTGATGAATTTATAACAGATTATAAAAATGGTGCTACGGACAAGTGACTTAGTATGTCAAATCGAATAAATGTAAAAAAAAGAGATTGGAAATTTTTTTAGCAATACCATCGGCTTTTTAATGAAGGGTATAATCTAAGGTTTAAAATTAGCACAGTCCAAACTGGTGTACACAGTGTAGAAACAATGTAGTTCGAACAGAGCCACAGCAAGGAGAAAAAACACTTCGTTTCCTCGGTAACTTTAACAAATTAACTTATTCCTAAGCAGAACTTTATCCAATCACATCAGAGAAGAACGATAAGACACTTTTTGATCCCGATTTGCAGCAGTTGTCCATCAATTGAAGAATGTACACATCTTTTGTCACATTTTCTAAAATTAGTAAAGCTATTCTCTTCAATGCATTTGTTTTTAAGTAACGATCCAAAGATATTCGTGCCCCCATAATAACTTTTCGTTAGTACATATATGCGTCCTGAGGAAGGTAAAATTATAATGTGTGCAAGATCTCTTCCCAGACGAAGAAGGTCATTGATTACCTAGTTGAAGTGATTTTCCAAACTTATGGTAAGCATATGATGTTTTCAAAAAAGTTCCAAATTTATGGTATGCGTTGAAGTACCAGATGCAATTCAACCCGAGAGCAGATGTTATTAATAAAATCTATTAACTGATTTATCACCATTTATTGTTCCCATTTTTTGCACACATGATTTCATCATGTCTCGAATTTGACTGATAGAAGGAAAATCTTCGGTAACATTTATAAAGTGTCTTTTCCAGATGGATTGAGAAAGAAAATTGGATATGTGGTGGTTAAATTCTCTTCATAAAGTGTGATATAGTTGCCTTTTGGTTTTTATTCTTTCAGATAAATGACCATGTTAAATTTTCTACATCTTGAAAAATTTTATATAATAATTCAAAGTTTTCTAGTTCCATCATCCTTCCAAACTTTATATTAATTAAGAATGTGGATTATTATATTATTAAATGTGCATATAAGAAGTGTTCGAAAAGAGCAATTAAAATTATTACACCTGGGTATGGTGTAAATAATTTTTATCATCCAGGTACAAGCGAGTTGGAAAAGAGGGGTAGTTACCATTTGTCATCTGATCCACGGCAATTGGCAAATCTACTGCTCTTCCAAATCTTATTTATATTACCACCTTTAAAAATTCTCATTTTTCAATTTGCCTATTTTTCTATTGCAAATTGAAAGTTTTATTACTTGTTTATGATAACAGAAAAATATATATCTCCAATTCAAATTCTGCGAGTGTTTGCGTCCGAAATATAGTTGGCTTAAACATGGAAGTCTATTTTAAGATGGTAAAAAAAAAATCCAATTTCTTTTTGTTTTGCTTTATTTATATTTTATAGTATATTTTTCATAGTTAGTGCTTCTTTACGTTTTTAGTAAAGTGTAAGCTCGATTGAACCTCTCAGGAATATTTATTAAAAAAAGTTATGTGTATTCGTTTTTTGTTTTAAAACGTTTTTAACTCGGCTTATTTTCTTTTTTTTGGGTCCTACAACCCATTGGAACACATGCCTAATATAGTTTGATGTAGAATTATCATGAAAAATAAGATTTTTTTTAGTAAAAAACCAACTACGTTAGGGTTTTCTCAACAGAAAGTACTGTAATTCATATTTGAAACTTAAATAGTAAACTATTTAAAACTTTCTGTTCATAAACTAATTTCTCTCTTCAGGAACTGAGTCAGAAATCATTCGAATAATTAAAAAAAAATATATTTTCTATAAAAGTAAAAAATTACAATATTTACATATATAAATTATTAGAACTAGTAATGATGACTAGAGTGATGAGAGGAAGATGAGGCAGAGCCGTGGTGTTCGTGGTGCTTATGTTCTTCGTGGTGCTCATGATGCTCATGATGATGCTTGAAGAAGGTCTCTTTGGAACCTTCAACATGAGGATGCTTAGCGTGTCCTTTCCTCTCTACAACGGCGTTGAAACCGTTCTTCTTGTCGGCGGTATAGTGGACGATCCTCTCGGTACCATCTGGTTCGTAGAGGGAGTAGTAACCTTTGACAACGTCTCCTTCCCTGGTTTCTTCCTGCTTCTTGACGTCGTGGGTGTGGCCGTCGTGTACTCCGTAGTCGAACTTATACTTAGGGTGGGCCTGAAATTATAAATTGCATATTAGCTACAAATATTTTTTTACTAGTATTGAAGGTTACTAAACTAGTAAATTTACTCACATAATAATCGACTACATGTTCTTCATGCTTCTTTTCGTGATGTTCATGATGTCCATACTGGGCAACAGCTGCTCCAATCAGACACAGAACTAACACTGCCTGAAATCACAAATCCCAAATTAAAAATTATCCACATATTCCTTTGGTTTTAAAAATTACTTGGAATAAAACAAGCACCTTGTACATGTTGACAAGCTTACTGGAGCACTTGGAATGTACCTTACAGTTCCTAACGCCCTCTTTTATAAGACAAACATTCTCCCTCTTACCCCTACTAGGTTTGGCGAACATTGATGCAAACCTTTCTTAGTTGTCTCTTTTGCTTCAGTTCAGTTGATTGGTATAATTAGGTTATTAATTTAATCAATCTCAATTTCATATTGTATCAGGATATTCCTTACACTGATTACATTTTTGTAATTTCAAAGGAATAAAATTATCTATTAGGAATACTAGTGGTTCGTTTATAAAAATTATTGGTAATACTTTTTAATAATGTTACATGTAATATGATATTTCATGTTATATCACATAGAAAAGATTATAGACTTCCAATTATGATAATCGTAGTTATCATGGAAGTTCCATTATTCAGGTCATGTATCATTCTACTCAGCCTATCATGTTTAATCGATTTAATTTCTTGTTCTTACAATAATACCATTGTATTATTATTAACTACATCAATAGTTTTCCAAAATGTAGGTTCTTTTAAAAATATTATAAAGGTGAATCCTGATATATAATTTTTCTTTCTTATTTATCATGCCTTAGACTCTAGTCTTTTGACAAATCAAATAATATTTTCTAATTACCAACTGTCGCTTAACTGTCAGGGTTGTTAGTATTGAGCTTCGTAATATGGTTCATTGAAAAAAGTCAACACTGCTTTCAGAGGATTATTATCTGTAATTTAATAATTACTTATTTACTTTAATTTTATTTTATGGTGGTTGGATTTATGTGTATATATATTCATTGCTCAGGAATAATTTATATCTAAATCTGTTCAGAAAAAATTTAAATTCCTTAAGTTAAATTAATAATCTGAAATATAAATAGCACAAAATAGTTTTAAAATCAAGATTCATATTAGTTGCGGTGTTGAGAAATAATTTTTTCTAAATTAGTATATGAGAACACCAACTCAGGAAATGATAGGTCACCAATTTTACATTTAATGAACTTTTAATCAAACCAAAATTCCCAATATTAATTAAAAAATCTATAATCTAAATCACAACTACACAACAAAATAATTTTATTATTCAAAGTAATATTTCTTTTCATCTCCCTCTCAACAACGATTCAGCCTATTCCTGCTCGATCAAGTCAAGTCTTCGGATGATCAGGTGACATTTTTACTGACCTGAATATATTTCTACTCATCTGAATTACCACTTGATATAGTTTTTGTAATTTGTTATACATTTAATGTGATCAACAATCACTTTTTTCTTATTCTTCACTGAAAATATTATTGGTTGGAAAATAATAACCATTAAATACACGCAGAATGAAGGCAGAAAACTATAATATAAAACATTTCTATAATTACCTAATTTTTTTCTCTGCTCCTAGGATGCGATGTAAATAACACGACATAGTTTTAATATTTTTTACTCACTATCACTGCTGAGGAAATGCTTCATTGAAATCGATCACGTTCGATTGCGTTATCAAAATAGGTTTTAGGAAAGCATTTCTAGAAGTCAAGATATTCTGGAAAATATTTCGATATAGCCCTGTCACCTTTAAGTTTTATGGCATGGTCATTATAGCTTAATGATAATCCTAGATTCTGAAAGTTAAAATTGCATGTTTGACGGACAACTTAAAGTAATTTATAGAATTATTGTAATAATTGTTCCAGTTTGTTCTTAATTTTAGAAAAAATAAATTAAATGTACCAAAATTTTGAAGCATATATGAAAAAAAAAATTGGTGAAATATGTAAAATAACATTTTTTAAAAAGGTCTCAAAATGTTGCGAAAGAGCATACATATTTAGGATAAAATATGTTGAAATATAAAATTACCTTTCAAACAGGGTAGGTGCTTTTGGATTTTGTAGATGCTGTTTGAGAAGGAAAAGACACTCTAGAACCATGGTCGTTTCTTTATAAACTGCATTTCTTTACTGGTTTCTGTCTGAATATGTAAAGGGAATAAGGAATCATACAGGGATAATCTAGACAAAGATGAAGAGAATCTAGATTTATTACAGATGTATGTACACTGGGAGGCTTGCTGGGAAGGACAATACAGTAGTTCCAGAGTTAGTAAAATATGATTATATGGAATTTGTAAAAGCTTTACTGAACATCTTGCAAAAGGTACATAAAAAGAGGGGAAAATCTTGTAAAAGAAATATGATCAGGGTGCATTCTAAAATTGAAGACCCTTTTGCCCACCCGTCTACCTGCAACATTCAGACCAGGTGCCAACACTAGTGATCAAATCTTTCTATTTAGTATATAAGACGATCTCAAGCCAAGATAAAAATATTTATTCTTAATTAATGACCAGGAAGTCTTTTCCAATAGTTATTTTAATATTGGTGATTACTTGTTCAATGGAGGTTTTTATTAAAAATACATTTAATAACTTCTACAGCGTTTTGGAGTCTTTAACCCTCCTTTCTCGAAGATCACATGATTAATAATTCTCTTACCATTATTAAAAGGTAAAATGGTGAAATTAAGACCAGGTAAAACCATATTGTTTGAAGTCTATGAAATTTAAAATCCATGTGAGGTCAAGCAAATATCCTGAGATCAAGTTATACTCGATCAAGGAAAGGTCGACAGCTGGCATGTTTGCAGTATGGTGAGAGATAGAGATCCTTTAAAATCTTTGGAGCATCATCCACTGGTAGAAGTCTTCAAGGACGTCCAAGGCTACGTTTTAAAGTCTAAATGGAAAAATGATAACTAGAGACCGAATTTTTGTTAAGTGAAAACCCGAAAAAGAAAGTAAAAAAATGAAAATGAGCAAAATCGTGTAGTAAAAATTAAAAAAATGTGTGTAAATCACCTAAATCCTGCAAAAATCATTTTGCTAATGTATAATATATAATGTATAATTTACAATATTAATAAATACAAAACTTACCTAACCTTGTTCGAAACAACTTTAACGTGCTATATACTCTCTACATTCATGCACATAAATGCGTACCTTAGTGAAAAAAGAACAGATGTCTAAACATACCAATTATATCTTTATGCCTTATCTTAAAACTACCTAAATTTTGAATTTTATAAAAATATGCAATAAGTAGAAAGGATATTTAAAACTTATTCCTATCAAAAATACATTTTTCCTATAATTCTATATAGCATGTTCTTACGTTTGGATGTTCCATATTGCATATACATATATACCATTAACCATAACAAAGACGAAAGAATGAAGGGCTAGTAATCCTAGTTAAAAAATAATAAGTATTCAATGTAACAAACATATTTTAGAGGGCCTTTTTAATAGCAACCCGAAACCACAGGTCAGTACTATTCCATTAATATTCACGTGTACTTAAAGTCTTTTATGATTCAGATTTCTTTCGAGGTTTGGTGGAATTCAGAGCCAGGGAAGAAAATGTGCAATGGCACGAAAATCGAGTTTCTAGTAATAATCCAGAATTAAATACTAACAGAATAAAAAATCATCCCAATTAAAGAGACGTCATAATACTCTCTCTACAATCCCTAACTTTATATAGGACGGGAGATTGCCAAGAAAAAGATTCTCGAAAAAAAAATTATAGAATCAAGAGTTCTTTTTATTTGTCATATCCAAAGCAGGGAGAAGAAATGCCTTGTAGGACACTTCCTACAATCATCATTCTCTCAATCCCTATTGAGAGTGGAAGAACTTTGATGAAAGGTCTACTAAAAACGATTGAAGAGGATAAGAAGGCCAAAAGGTTCACAAGTTATTGAGAAGGAATCCAATATCTTAACAATTCATTATATTTTGTTAATATCTGAAATGTTAGAAGTGTCTGTAATGTGGGATGTAGAGAGGGGAAATGAACTAATTTTAAATTTTAGTAGTTTCCTTGAATGTGCTTTTGCTCTTTTTGGATAATATTAAACAATAAGATGCTAATAATAAGATTATTTTGATAACCATCCGATTGTTTATTGAAAGGCTTCTTAAAGGGGAATATTCGTTTATGCTTCTCTTATTTAAAAATTAAATGCGTTGATTTTAAAACAAAGTGAGTTATAAAAAATCTTAGTACTAAAAATTAATTTCATAAGGTTTCATATTAAATTTATTTTGGTATTTAAAAAAAAAAATGTATTTTATATAAAAATAAAAATGACAGTATTTACATAAATAAATTCTTAAAATTAGTAGTGATGACTAGAGTGATGAGAGGAAGATGAGGCAGAGCCGTGGTGTTCGTGGTGCTTATGTTCTTCGTGGTGCTCATGATGTTCATGATGGTGCTTGAAGAAGGTCTCTTTGGAACCCTCGACATGAGGGTGCTTAGCGTGTCCTTTCCTCTCTACGACGGCGTTGAAACCGTTCTTCTTGTCGGCAGTGTAGTGGACGATCCTCTCGGTACCATCGGGTTCGTAGAGGGAGTAGTAGCCCTTGACGACGTCTCCTTCCCTGGTCTCTTCTTGCTTCTTGACGTCGTGGGTGTGGCCATCATGTACTCCGTAATCGAACTTATACTTTGGATGGGCCTAAAATTAGAAATAGCATGTTACCTAATAATGTATTTTTCTTATTTCTTTTAGCATTGAAGGTTACTAAACAAGTAAATTTACTCACATAATAATCGACTACATGTTCTTCATGCTTCTTTTCGTGGTGTTCATGATGTCCATACTGGGCAACGGCTGCTCCAACGAGACACAGAACTAACACTGCCTGAAATCACAAATCCCAAATTAAAAATTATCCACATATTCCTTTGGTTTTAAAAATTACTTGGACTGAAACAAGCACCTTGTACATGTTGACAAGCTTACTGGAACACTTGGAATGTACCTTACAGTTCCTAACGCTCTCTTTTATAAGACATACACTCTCCCTCTTACCCCTACTAGGTTTTTTGAAAATTGTTGCAAACCTTTCTCAATTGTCCCTTTTGCTTCAATTCAGTTGATTGATGTAATTAGGTTATTGATGTATTATGATTAATTCTTATTATTTTGTAAAATTTGAATCAGAATATCTCTTACATTTATTGAGTTTTTGTTGGATTTCAAAGGAATACATTTGGTTAATAGTGACTAAAGTCGTTTTCATCCTTTATAATATCGATATA
>NW_027113640.1:484510-499086 GCF_000696795.3 Halyomorpha halys | reverse complement strand
CTAGTAAATTTACTCACATAATAATCGACTACATGTTCTTCATGCTTCTTTTCGTGGTGTTCATGATGTCCATACTGGGCGACTGCTGCTCCAACCAGACACAGAACTAACACTGCCTGAAATCACAAATCCCAAATTAAAAATTATCCACCTACTCCTACGGTTATAAAAATTATTTGGAAATAAACAAGCACCTTGTACATGTTGGCTAGGTTACTGGAGCACTTGGAATGTACCTTACAGTTCCTAACGCCCTCTTTTATAAGACAAACATTCTCCCTCTTACCCCTTCCGGGTTTGGTGAACATTGTTGCAAACCTTTCTCAGTTGTTCCTTTTGCTTCAGTTCAGTGGGCTGATATAATTTGGTTATTAATTTAATTTATCTCAATTAACGATCTCTCTTAACCATTATTAATTCTTATTTTATATTTTTTTTAAATTGAATCAGAATATTTTTTACATTTATTGAATTTTGAAGAAATACAATTGCCTACTAGGGATTCAAGTGCTTTTCATTTTTTTTTAGTATTTATTGGTAATACCTTTTTAATAATATTAGATATTATATGGATTATAAACTTCCTATTATGATAATCCTTATTATCATGGATGCTCTAGTATTGAGGTCATTCTTCATACTATCAAGTTTGATCGATTTCATTTCTTGCTCTTACAAAAGTATTCTACATCAATATTATAAAAATTTTAGGTTCTTTTACAAATATTATGAAGGTAAATCCTGATAACTAATTATTTTAGTCTTTTAGCCAAAGCGAATAATATTTTCTAATTTCCATCTGTTGCTTAACTGTCAGGATAGTTCATATTGAGTTTCCGAATATTATTCATAGAAGAAATGTAATTCTTTGCATTTATCCTAATGTGATCTTGGTCAACGCTGCTATCAGAGGATTATTATCTGTAATTCAATAATTACTTATTTACTTTAGTTTTATTTCAATGCCGGTGGGATTTACGATGAAATCTAGATATATATTCAGTGCTGAGAAATAAATTCAAAATCCGTATAGAAAAAACATATTCAGGATTCAAGAGGTTTCCAATTTTACATCAAATGATTTTTTGATCAAAATAAAATTCCTGAAATTTAACCCCTTAACGCAGTTTTTAGAAAAAAAATACCGATTTTTTGAATGTAAAAAAAAAACAATTTAGAACATTGTAATGGCAAAAAAATTGAAAATTAATTAAAATTTTAATTTTGGATATGGTCATAATACCCTTACTCCCTATGTAAACATTGACTAAAGCTATAAATAGAGGATTATTACAGAGAATAAATCGTTATTTATTTTGTTTTTCTCACATTGTTATTTTCAATTCATGAATGAAAAAAATTGAGTATGAAATAAATATAGCAGCATAAAATACAACGCCGAATTATCTCGAGTATGCACAGTTTGGCCTATTTAGCGCGCTCGAATTAACTAGAGTGTACAAGTTAAAGGGTTAATTAATGATCTGGTAAGCTAAATAACAACACACAGTAGTTTTATAATTATGATTCATATTGTTTGTGATGTTGAGGAGTAAATGTTTTATAACTTAATATAGGAGAACATCTATTTGGAAAATGATTAATCTCTAATTTTATGCTTTATGACTTTTTGACTAAACTAAAATTCTTTAAATTAAATTAATAATCCGAAAATATAAACGACTATATAGAATAGTTTTATAATCAAAATTAATTTTAGTTGCCTTGTCCCCCTCCACAAGGATTCAGCCTACTCCTACTTGATCAGATCGTCGGGTTATTCATAAAAATTATCGGGTGACATTATTACTAAAAGGAATATTTTTGCTGTCTACCTATGTTTTGATCCCGTTTTGACTATCACTGACCTATTTAATTTCCAAATTTTCACTGCCCCGCTTTCACGGGCTTATCTACAGCTCACAGCACCGAATTACCTCTTGATACATCTTTTGTAATCTGTTATACACTTAATAGGATCGACATTCATTTTATTCTATTAATCAGAAAAAAACACATTGATCAGAAAATAATAACTATTAAATACACCCAGAATAAAGGAAAAAAAGGGTATTATTAAAAAATTCTATTATTAATTTTTTTCTCTTCTTCTAGGGCGCTTTACTAAGAACTCTTGTGTATGTTTCTAATGTTTATCTTATTATTATAACTTATTATCACTAAAAAATGGATCATTGAAATTGATAATCCAAGTGTGTATTCAAATGGATTTTTCTTTTCCATCAATCACTGGCACATTGCGTGAAACTGATTCCGATTCTAAAACAACTTTTTGGTACAGCATCTCGACAAGACTGATTATAGAGAAAATATTCCAACATGACTTTATGACATTAATTTGATTATCTCAAACAAAAACCAATACATTATAACAAAAATGTTTACTATTGGGTATGTTTACCAATTATGATCATTAAATTCTACGGCATGGTCATTACAGCTTAAGAGCATATAGTAGTTATTTTCAGAGGGTCAATGTCAAATTTGAAATAAAATAATCAATGTTCAAGTTCATGTAAGAACAGAACAAGATAACAACCAAGGAATATAGAAAATATAAACAGAATGGCATAAAGTGAATAATTTTACAGAATGGAATTGATAAAATGAAGTGATGAGAGAAGTGAAAATAAAAATGTATACACAGGTAATTGAAAAGTAGGTAAAATAACATAATTAAGGAAATAAAAAAAAAATAAAGTTATATAATGGAAAGAAGTATGAATATATTAGATAGTAATAATTTAAAAATTGAAATATGGAAAGAAAAAGAAAATTGAGAGAAAGAAAATATATGTAACCATAATAATTGATAAAGAGGGAAAAATATAAATAGTTTTCTTATACTATTTTGATACCTTTATTGATGACTATCTTCCTACAATAAACTACTCGAATTAAAATCTTAAAATTTTGCCTATAATTGAATGAGAAAGCGAACTGTATTAAATGATTATGCACTCCCATCTTGAAAGCTGAAATCGATTTTTTTTAATTTCTAAAAACTACCTAAATTTTGAGTTTCAGAAAAATATGTACAAAGTAGAAAGGAGTATTTAAAACTTATTCCTTGAAAAATTACCATTTTAATTTCTCATATAATTCCAAATAGCATGTTCTTATGCTTAGATGTTCTATATTGCATTGACCTACGACACATACCACTAACTAAAAAACAAAACAAAAAAAAACGGGAGAATCAGTGGCTAGCTATCCAAGTTAAAAAATAATAACACTGAATATTCTTTTTAACAAGCACATTTTAGAGGGTCTTTTTCATAGCTACCCGAAACTACTGGTTAATACTACTCAAAGAACATTCATCACTTATGTTAAGTTGCTTTGCTAGTGTGTTTTAATCTAAATCTGTTAATTTTAAACCATAAATTAAGTAAAGAAAAAATATTAGAATGAATAATTATTGGCCTAAATTCTCCTATATGTATAAATATATGAAATTCAGTTCAAGCATTAAATACACGATGGGAAGGACTTGACCGCCCAACATCGGCGAGCCACCAGAAGATGAGGAAGCTAACCCGGATTGAGACCAGGAGGGCTGGACCAGCCTGTTAACTGCAGGAGGCACCCAGAGGGATGCAGTGGACAAGGTGCAACTCCATCAGACGTAGCGCTGGGCTGCACCACAGTAAAAAAAAACAAAAAAAAAACATTAATTGAATAATTAACAAAACAATAAAAAAGGAAAAAATTGGTGATCCTAGGGAGTAGTGGCATACGCAAACCCCAGCGCACTACCCCACTGCTCCCGCACCCCGTATGCCAGAGATGGCAAGGGAGGGGGATTAAAAAAAAAAAGCATTAAATGCGGCTAAAATTAAAATTTAGCCCAAAAGGAGTAAAACTTGAAATTTTGTGAAAAATAAAATTATTATTATTTGAAAGTCTACCCACGCAACTCGAAACCACAGGTCAGTACTATTCCAAGAACATCCATGTGTACAAATAATCCGGTGGAATTCGTAACTATTGAACAAAAAATGCAGTTGCGTGAAAATCCAATTTCTAGAAACAATGGAGAGTACAGCACCAAAAAAATGAAAAAAAAAAAATCTTGCCATTTAAAGAGATGTAGTACTCTCTAAAATTCCCTAATTTTCTATTAATTGCCCCTTCATGCTGAAAAATGGTAAGGGAGATTGCTGATGAAAATTCTCGAAAAAAATTATAGGAAAGGAATGAGAGTTACGCATGGAGAAACTGTCGCGAAAGATTTACTCCTAACGAGTGACCAGGATAAGAAGGCCAACATGTTTACAATTTACAGAGAAGGATTCCACACACCATTCTTAGCAATTCAATTCGTAATTTTCTGATATATTAAAGGTGTCTAAAAGATTATCAGAGCCTTTTGAAGTGGAGTGAGGGCTAAGACAGGGTGGTCCAATAGCTCCTATCCTGTTTAATATCACTCTACAAGCCATCATAAATAGAGCAGGAATAAATCAGGATGGAACAGTATTCACAAAGATGACTCAAGATCTGGCCTATGAAGACGAAGTCGTCAACATCGGTAGATCCCTGCAGAGCATTAGGACTGCTTTCGAAGCGATGGAAGGACCTGCATATTAATAGGGAATAAACCAAGATAATGCTGTAGGGTAAGAAGCCTCTGCACCAGAGGCCGAGTCGCCTTACAATGGACCCCTATAATTTCGAAGTGATAAGAAGTTTTTCTTAGCTTGGTTCTATTATCAATGAGAACCAGGATGAAGACAAAGAAGTAAAAAGCAGAATTGCTGCAGGAAATAGAACCTATTTCCCAATTTGAAGGATAATCAAAAGCAAACTTGTTAGCCGTACCACCAAGTTTACCCTGTACAAAACGTTAATTAGGCAAGAAGTCACTTACGGTGGAGAAACTTGGACCATGAGCTATAAAAGCATTAACCTGCTAGACAGGTTTGAAAGAGTAATTCTGAGGAGAATCTTAGGGCCTGTATGCGAGGATGGTAATTGGCCAAGAAGGAAAAATTTTGATCTTTTTGGTCTCTACAAGGAATGTAGCATCCCCTCGTACATAAGGATACAGTGGCTTAAATGCCTTGGCCAAGTAATGAGGATGAGCGAGGAAAGCATGGCTCATATTCTGTACAGTTACGTTCCGAATGGTGTGCGGCAACGTGGTAGGCCGAATTGCCGATGAAGTGATTCTGTGAGGCGGGATCTGCGACAACTGAGGATCCCAGTTACCCTTACAGAAGATAGAGAAAGATGGTTGGCGGCCGTTGAGCAGGCCAAGGGCAGCTTCTTGCGCCTTTTGTGCCAGTAAAAGAAGACGATATTAAAGGCGTCTGTAGTCTGTAATATGATATACATCTTATTTAGGGAAAAGTACTTCTTCTCTAAGCTCATTTTATTGAGCTTAACAAGGAAGTCTTGACAATATTTAAAAATATATAAATTTGTGTGTATGTTTTTTTGTTTTATTTTTTAAACCATATAACTCTAGTAAAATTACTGTTAGCCAAAAGTTTTTTCTTGGCTCCTAGGACCCATTGGAAGGAAGGTAATTGGATCACTTGCCTAATACAGTTTGTTGCAGAATCAGAATGAAGAAAAAGATTTTTTTTTTTTTACAACCAGCTGAGTTAGGGGTTTCTGGCGGAGTACTGTTATACACTTATAAATTCATATTTATAAACTGGTAAATTTATATAAGAAACTCAAATAGTAAGCTATTTAAAACTCTCCGTTAAAAAACGAATTTCTCTCTTCATGGATTGTTTAAAAAATATTTTGATTTTTTTTTTAATATATTTTATATAAAAATAAAAAAAAGACAATATTTACATTTATAAATTTATTGAATTAGTAGTGATGACTAGAATGATGAGAGGAAGATGATGCAGAGCCGTGGTGTTCGTGGTGCTTATGTTCTTCGTGGTGCTCATGATGCTCATGGTGGTGCTTGAAGAAGGTCTCTTTGGAACCCTCGACATGAGGGTGCTTAGCGTGTCCTTTCCTCTCTACGACAGCGTTGAAACCGTTCTTCTTGTCGGCGGTGTAGTGGACGATCCTCTCGGTACCGTCGGGTTCGTAGAGGGAATAGTAACCCTTGACGACGTCTCCTTCTCTGCTTTCTTCTTGCTTCTTGACGTCGTGGGTGTGGCCGTCGTGTACTCCATAATCGAATTTATATTTAGGATGTGCCTAAAATTATAAAAAGCATATTAGGTACAAATATTTTTTTCCTTGTATTGAAGGTTACTAAACTAGTAAATTTACTCACATAATAATCGACTACATGTTCTTCATGCTTCTTTTCGTGGTGTTCATGATGTCCATACTGGGCGACTGCTGCTCCAACGAGACACAGAACTAACACTGCCTGAAATCACAAATCCTAAATTAAATATGTCCACATATTCCTTTGGTTATAAAAATTACTTGGACTGAAACAAGCACCTTGTACATGTTGACAAGCTTACTGGAACACTTGGAATGTACCTTACAGTTCCTAACGCCCTCTTTTATAAGACAAACATTCTCCCTCTTACCCCTACTAGGTTTGGAGATCATTGCTGTGAACCTTTCTCAGTTGTTCCTTTTGTTTCCGTTTATTTGATTGATATAATTAGGTTATTAATTTAATCAATTTCTCAATGATAATTACTTAATTTTTTGGTTCTTTTCCTATTTAATAAAATTAATAAATAGAACTATAGCATTTCTTTAAAAATATTAATATTTTTGTCGTTGGAAGTCTTTGAAGGAACTTAGATGGATACTAGGCACATTACTGTTTTTTATCCGTTGTGTTATAAAAAATATGTGTTATTTGATATATATTTCTATTATAGACTTATTATAATTACCATTATAATAACATTGGTCAGATTCGTCTATTAATATATTTATGTTATTAAGTCTGATCGATTTCATTCCTTATTCTAATAATTTCTGCATCATTATGTTTCAAAATTCTTGGTTTCCTTTGTAATTATTTTTATATATTTTTTCCTGTTGTAATTATCATATATTATAACATATCCTTGTTATTAATTATATTTATATGCTATTAATTTACTATCATTTTTTTAAAAATCTGAAATGCAAGCCTTACTTGATTTTAAATTTAATAGAAAGTACTATTTTAAAATTAATCATATTTATCTCATTTAATAATTCGTCTCAGGTCAAAGACTCCAGTAATTTTAAGCTTTGATAATGGATTTTATGTATAATCGCTGACAAACTTATGCTTATTATGATTATATGCTAATGCTTCTCTCTGTTTATGGTTGCATAATCGATGGTTTTTAACCCATCCGATAGTATCAACCCAGAATAGAAAATTATTGAGCTTTAAAGCTGTGATATTTGCGTCTTAAAATTGTAACACAAATACTGATTTGTCGAGGTAATAACATTTTACTCTTCAAAAATATATAAATTGCCAGTCATTATTTTACAATGTTATTTTTTTTTTAATTCAGCTCGGATGCTTCTTTTATGACCTGATTTACTTTTAATATTTAGAGATTTCTAGTCTGAAATTTGGTTTGTCTGATTAGCATACTTTAATCTATATATAAATTTCATAAAATTAGACTTTAATTACGTGTTATAAAATGAACAATCGAAATATTTGGTGCAAAGTTCACAATAATATTCTATTCATTTAGTTGAACAAAATAAAATTAATAGACATATTCTAAAACCTAATTAAATATTTTTAGTTTTTAAATTAAAACTAATACTCTTTATAATGAGTGTAATAATAGGACGGAATATTTATATAATAAAAATATGTATATTAATAAAATTTGTATGAAAAATAGGGAAATATTTTAATAAAGAAATTTAAAAAAAATGGAAATTCAATTTTAAAAACTCCGAAAGTTTAATCTATTAATATAAAACTTTTAAAAAGAATAAAACTGCATTTTATTGTAATGGATTTATTAATCAGACATCCCCACCTTCATTATTAATTAATTTTATAATGAAATAAATGTTATGGTTGCTAAAAACAAATCTTCAGGGATGTTGTTGCGTTAACGATCTGTATTACTTGAACGATTTTCCTAGTCCACTGGCGTAATACGTGAATTTTGTGCTTTAAAGGAATAGTTCTCTAAGTGTCTCTCTGCGGTGCCCCAAGCGTATAGCTGTGCCACAAGAGGATGACCCTCTTTTCAACATTCTTTTACAAAAAAATAAAAGAAAACTTATTTATTGTTATTTACAACTGTATACGCATATATACAACAAGTAAATTTACTGTATGTAACATAGTGACATGATACAAACATGTGGATAATCTACCCACTGATATAACTCCAATAACATTTCTAGAGGAGAATATATTGAGGCCATCTTCTTTTCAGACGCCTAGGAGGATTATTAGGTAAAAAAGGAGAAGCCAGCTTAGAAACAATTGGATTTGGGTGGTTGAGAAGTTTATTATGGAAGGAACGGTATCTGGTTCTGGCCAAATCGGCAACATATGGAACATTGAGGTCCTGATGGATGACTTGATTTGTGACAACGTTAGGGGCATTAAGGATTTTGGACTGTAAGGATTGGATTCTGGAGGAATTTGATAGTTTAGTGGAGCCCCAAAGCTAGGTCTTATAATAGTCGTGTAGATCAGTCTTTTGTAATGGATTGACAATTTAGACCGTTTAAAACAAATTTAAAATCAAGATTACATATATACAGAGCATCCTAGCTCCTACATTACGTGGTTTTGACTTCTTTTATTGGATATTTAACCACTCTACGGATGATTTTTCCGACATTTTTACTCTTTCTTAGATCAAAAAGGTTGCCGCAAAATCCTTTTAGTACAAGAATGGTGCCACAAAGAAAAATTTTGGGGACGTAAAGCAATAAAATACCTAGCACTGGTGGTCTCAAATTCAGTTACATCAAACAATTTTAACATGTTTTTCATCTCCAGAATAAATGGTACTAGTAATTTTTATGTATGCCTGCCAAAAAAATTTCCTAATAATTTCCTGAAGATAATTTTTCTCAAGTTTTCCTTCTGTCATTTGTTTTTGCAGAAATCGTTTGAATGGTGGATAAACTGCTTATATCTATCTAAACTATATCTATTTATTGATGAAAATTAATGCCAAGATGAATAGATCAATAAAATTGGCTTACTTGAAGATGCAGCAGATTGACAAAATTCTTTTTGGAGAATTGTCATCCTATGTCTGTCTTTATTAATTGTAAAACATACAAAAAAATAAAGCTCCCGGAATGGTTCTCCTGCGAGCTCTCTCTTCGACATTTTTTGCCACTAATACGTATTGTAATACGACTAATTATGTTGAATAAATATACAAAATATGAACTAAATGAAAAATATCTAAACAAAGTAAAAATGGTAAAATATGTTAAATAAAAGTGGTTTAAAATTGTTTAAATCTAAAAAAATGTTCTGAGAAAGCATAAGCATGTAAATAAAAGCTGTACGATAAAATATGTGAAGACGAAAAAAATCTTCATCTTATTCAGTAGGTACTATATTTGGTCTTCGAGATGCTGTTTCAGAAAAAAAAATACTGTAATGCGATGGTTCTATTATGAACAGAATTTCCCATTTCACCAATAGTCATGATACATGAAGAATATTACAAGTTTATTATAGTAGAAAATGAAGCAGAGGGAGGTTTATTGAAAATATTGACTAGAAAACCTGTAGGAAAGAACAATATATGTAGCTCAAGAGTTAAAAAAATAAAAGAAGGGATTACTTGAATTATAAATGCTTTTCAGAATCTCTTTTAAAAGGATATGGAGCAAGGAGAGTACTTAAAGAGTGGGGTTGTAATATTATTAGACGAATGTTCTAGAAACACGACCAGAATTATTTTTTAAGTTATAACCCCATCTGTTTATCCAACATGTTATAAAAGATATGTTACTATTAGTTCTGGAAAATTTCCTGAGGCCTCTGGTAGAGAATATTGTGCAAGAACAAGCATTATCAAGAGTAGATAGATATTACTGATGATTGTATCTCTTCAGTAAGAGATAACTTAGAGAAAAACTAGGAATATTTATATTTGAGCAATTAGTAGGACGTACTTTATAATACATATTTGAATATATAAGTAAAATTCTTTCTATGGAGCATTTCTATGAAAACACCTTTACTGATTTTTACATCTCAGGGTTTTTGCTGCCCCCGTTGTTGGATTATCTAATCCCTTATCATTAGCATGAGGCGTTTCATAATTAAAATTTTGTCAACCTTGCTAACAGATCAATTATATAACATAGCAATAATTTTTTGTTAAACTAAAAGAATTTGAAATTTTAGAAAAGAAGAATTTCAACTAAATGTCATGTTTTTATTGCCTTAAAGCTTTCGACTTTCGACTCGATACCCAGAGAGCGCCGAGGAGAAAGCCCCGAAAAGAAAAACATGTACTGAAAGGATCGCTAGTAGCTGCAAAGTCCATTAATAATCAATAGATCAGGTGAAACCAAATATTAATAATATTTGATAAATATTTAAATAAGAAAATGTGATTTGTCATTTTATCGTACAAAAACTAGGCCTTCCAGGCAACATTTCCTATGATACTTGTTGGGTTAATTTGCTTCTGAATCTAAATGACAGTGTCTTGATTAGTCATTTGTCATAAGGAATTTATGTATTTCTACTGTATGTTGTACAACATTTTGTGATTCACATAATTATGAAATTCTAAGACAGGAAAATTTAAGCGCCATATGTTGGTTTGTAACCCTTGATATATGGTGACATTGAAATATTTGGTAGTCATGCAAAAAAAATAAATAAATATAAAGGAATGTGGAATATAAGTAAGTAAATACGGTTTTTTTCTATTCTCCACAAGAAATAGAAGTTCTTAATTTGAAATAAGATTACGTTAGGATAGGAGTTTAAAAACGTCTTAAGCTTACATGACGTTTCTCCTAATGTCAAACGTCCATCTAATAAAAAAACGTCGATCTAATACGAAAAGGTTTATAGCATTTGAATTTGATGTTGAAGTAGTGGATGAAAAAAAAAAAAAAACATGGTGAGAGAGAGAACATTTTGTTTCACTGCACAGTGGCTAAGCATAACCTGGCAGCACTACTTATTTCTTACTTGAGTTAGAATAGTTACTCAGTTAGCATAGCTTCTCAGCTTATAGTAGCTACTTAGCTTAGCGTAGCCTTTTATCTTACTTAGCCCTCCAAATTCAACTTAGCCTACTTACTATTAAGACCATTTTTGTTGAATAAATATTTAAGACATCTAAAAAACAGATATTTTAGATCTTTTTGGGTATACCTTCTAGATTCTGCAAACATTTTAAGTAGGCTTTCCTCTTGAATTTATTATAGGCTGACGATCATGTTTTGACAATCTAGCGGGACAAAACTCAATGTAAGTGAATCAATTATTTTTTCTTAGTCAAAATTATTTCCGTTTTGTTGAAAAAAAATGAGTTAAATTAAATAGGAGTTTAAGGAATTTAAGGTTCGAATGCAGAATAAGAGTTTAAAGAAAAATGATCAAAGTAACAGTTGTGAATTGGTACAATCCAAATGCAGAAGGATTGCCATGTAGGAAGGTGGAGAGTTACACATAGAGGACTCTCGTGAACCTTCTATAAATAATTGAAGAGTATTTGGATTTTTATGATAATATTAAATTCTATTAATAGATAGTAATTGTATTTTTTTGTTAATATCCATCTGAGTGTTTATTGTTAGGTTTTTTAAGGGAGGTACACTAACATCCATCACACTAATGTGAAATCTGAAGTTTATATGTAAAAAAAAAAAAAAATGTACGCTACAAAAGACTTTTCTATAAAAAAATTGATGACACTTATGAGGTTGAGTATTAAAAATATTTTGGTATTTAAAAAAAAAAATGTATTTTCTATAAAAGTAGAAAAAGGTAGTATTTACAAATATAAATTTACAATAGTTAACTAGTAGTGATGACTAGAGTGATGAGAGGAAGATGAGGCAGAGCCGTGGTGTTCGTGGTGCTTATGTTCTTCGTGGTGTTCATGATGTTCATGGTGGTGCTTGAAGAAGGTCTCTTTGGAACCCTCAACATGAGGATGCTTAGCATGACCTTTCCTCTCTACGACGGCATTGAAACCGTTCTTCTTGTCGGCGGTGTAGTGGACGATCCTCTCGGTACCGTCGGGTTCGTAGAGGGAGTAGTAGCCCTTGACGACGTCTCCTTCCCTGGTTTCTTCCTGCTTCTTGACGTCATGGGTGTGGCCGTCGTGTACTCCGTAATCAAACTTATACTTTGGGTGGGCCTAAAATTATAATTAGTGTATTAGCTATGAATTTATTTTTTCTTATTTTCGTTTAGCTTTGAAGGTTACTAAACTAGTAAATTTACTCACATAATAATCGACTACATGTTCTTCATGCTTCTTTTCGTGGTGTTCATGATGTCCATACTGGGCGACTGCTGCTCCAACGAGACACAGAACTAACACTGCCTGAAATCATAAATCCTAAATTAAATATGTCCACATATTCCTTTGGTTTTAAAAATTACTTGGACTGAAACAAGCACCTTGTACATGTTGACAAGCTTACTGGAGCACTTGGAATGTACCTTACAGTTCCTAACGCCCTCTTTTATAAGACAAACATTCTCCCTCTTACCCCTACTAGGTTTGTTGAACATTGCTGTGACCTTTCTCAGTTGTTCCTTTTGCTTTTGTTCAGTTGATTGATTTATTCAGGTTATTAGTTTGATCAATCTCATTTCCTCATCGATTACTTCTTAAGCGTTCTTTGCAAAAATCAATTATTTATTGATATCTTTTTGTTTATTGGTTGTTTTGTAGATATTTTGAAGTATTTTAGATATACGATCGTTTTCCATTTTTTTAACTCAATTTTTTTTTATTATATATTTAATATTGCATAGCTTTTTAAGATTAACTTCATTTGCTATTAAGATGACTGAGATAACATTTTGTAAATTTCACTATTCGGTTTATCCATCTATTTGTCATTTTATTATTAATCATCTATAACACATCTTAAATGTTTTATAAATCTTTTTAAGTTGAGAATCCTGACGAATCATTTTCTTTCCACACTTATAAACTCTTAGATCTGTCAAATGGAAATAAATCTTAATGTAATAGGTGCTTATTATTAAAATGCAATCCCTCTGGTATTAATATAGCAGAAACCTATATTATGTGGGTAATCTATTGAAATAATTTAAACCAACCGAAAAAAAAAATTTTTTAAAAAGAAAATTTGGTCTAATATGTATGCAGCAGCTTTGGTTCCATTAACGGTAATGCTACGTTCATTGCCTCCTCTTGTGGCTGTAAACTTAACTATTAAGTATGTTTTATACTAAATCTTGATATGCTATGGTCCATGAAAGATGTTGGCCTTCACTTCTCTTTCCTTCACGCAGGATTCTGATATGAGAAGCTGAGGATCGGTCTTCCTCTGCTGCTCATATTGATAAACAAGCATTTATCAAAATAATTACAACCATTATATTACTAATAACCATTATATTATTAACCATAATATATTGCAACCCTAATTTTAATAATATATAATTATATAATTAACGTATATTTTAAGATATATAACTTATATTTATTCAAATACACAAGGTGTTTTAACAAAGTTTCAAGACTTTGTTCTCAGAACCAAAAATATATTTATCATTTTGGTATAGCAAAGTAAAAGACTTCTAAATATGACTTTTGGGTTACAGCTCATTACTTCCAGTATTTTTTTCATTATTAATGGGCTCCCTGGAACATTTCGTTCTGAAGGGTTTACGGGACATCATAGAAGTTGCCGCTGGAATCGCGTTGTATCGTTTCTTTATCAGATCTTTATTAATTCAGGAAAACAAAGTCGCAAGAAAGATAGATCAGGGCTATAGGATGGTTGTGGTAGTAATGCCACGCTGAACTTGGCCAAAACTTCTGCGACTACGTCCAAAACTTCAAGGTTTTGCTTCCTGAGTTCAAGGATTTGTTCCTGCTGGACAGAATGTCATACGTCAGTTTTACGTTAGAGTATTCCACCGTTTGAAAGATTGAGTCTGCCACGTCCACCCGAATATCTAAGGCGACTGGTTTCGACACCATGACAATGCGCCCCCAGCCATATCTCGTGTTGGCGAATTTTAGGTTATGTATATTATGAAATAATTAATGAGGTATATTTTACCATATTTATATAATACTAACAGGCCCGGCAATGCTTCACAATTGCTAGTTTTGAGGATAGACTTTATGGAAATTTATAGAATTTATAGACTATATGAACAAAATCTAAAGCTTGATAAATATATGTCGTTAAAATAAAAAAATACATTATTATTTTTACTGTTTTATTACTTAAATGAAAAAAGAACCTAACTCAATTATATAATTATATTTCACAAGCTATATATATTTTAGAACATAACTCGAAGTTCTTACCCTAGTAGTGATGTAGAAGAACCCAAACTATTTTTTAGTTACTACATCTACATAGATGTTGTTTACAAAATGATATTTATTGAAAACATAAATAAAACACAAATATATATA
>NW_027113640.1:475990-483650 GCF_000696795.3 Halyomorpha halys | reverse complement strand
TTTATATAATTTTTTTGTCTCTAAATGATCGTTGTTGTCTTTTTGTTTTTATAGCCCTGATGAAGACCTGAAAATCAGGTCAAAACGTCGGCATAAATAAATTTTTTTTTTTTAATTTATATTGTTCCTTTGCTGACCGCACCCCCGACCATCTTCTCCTTTCTATAAATAGGTTACAAATGAGATCTTGAGTTTACTACTTCTACCCGTTTTCCCTAGTAAGCACCATCATTGTACATTATATTTGTTTTATTTTTATTTTTTGATGGTTTGGTGCACCGTAAACGCGCGTGGTTTTGAACTTTAGCTTTAAGTTTTTGTTCAGCTTTCAGAAAGAATTTCTTCCTCTTCTATTTAACCATATAGTTTTCCACAACATTCCTCTTAGAAAACGAATACCAATCTCTATTCAAAACAATGCTTCTTATTTGGTGATATAGTATTCTGTCAAGTTTATGAAATCTAGTTCTAGACAGCAGTGTATGCTCGAAGCTTGTTCCTTTAGAGCGAACCAAATGAAGAATTTTCAATCACAAGTTATTTTGTTAATTTTCAGTTTTAGTTGTATAGGTCGTAAATAAACCAAAAATATTATTATTTTATAAAAAAAATATATTTAGTAATTAAGTATATAAATATTATGTACATTTTTTCAGGTATATATTTAGATCTAGTAGTGATGATCGTGGTGATGTTTGAAGTAGGATTCAGAAGAGTGTCCGTAGTGCTGAGGGTGCTTAGCGTGTCCTTTCCTCTCTACGACGGCGTTGAAACCGTTCTTCTTGTCGGCGGTGTAGTGGACGATCCTCTCGGTACCGTCGGGTTCGTAGAGGGAGTAGTAGCCCTTGACGACGTCTCCTTCTCTGGTCTCTTCTTGCTTTTTGACGTCATGGGTGTGGCCATCGTGTACACCGTAGTCGAATTTGTACTTTGGATGGGCCTGAAAGCATTAATTCTAGAAAGTTTGTTCTATAAAAGTTGTTACGAATACTACTTATTTTTTATTTCTCTGCCAGAATAATACTTTTTTATTTGTGATTTAGAAGTGAGTGTGTGTATTTGTTTGATTATACTTCCTGGGGTGCGATAGTAATGACGGTAATTAAAATGGGATATTTTCATTTCAATCTATTGTTTGAAGTTAGGATGAAACTTGTGGTTCTGAAGGATGAACCTCACACTTTATATGTTTGTAGGTTCTTTAGGAATACTATCCAGGTGTAATAACCGGGCTTCTTAAAATTTTTGATCGGCACAGAGATCGCTATGGAATTTTTTGAGGATGAATGAACTTGATAAAATGTGAGAACTACGTCTTAATCCCAGTATAACTACAGGACCTAAATATAAAGTAGACAATTTGTATGTAAAAATTTTCAACTTGGATTGTCTAAGGATAAATCATTATGGACGTTTCAGCGACGACTTCCACAATATGTGGTATCATAAAACTAACTTTTATTTCTAAAAGACTCATTTCACTGTTTCGAAAGAAATCTGTATAGTTTCAAAAGAAAGACAAAAGTTAGTTCTATTACCGTTGATTTAGTGGTAGTAAACTAAATTTGGAGAAACGCCATGCCGTTCTGATATAAGAAGATCTCGTAAACCTCGCTTTAAAGGTTAACAAACTGGGACATTACACTTACATAGTAATCGACAACGTGTTCTTCATGCTTCTTTTCATGGTGTTCATGATGGTGTCCGTATTGGGCGGTGGCTACTCCTACCAGACACAGAACTAAAGCTGCCTGAAAGTAGAAATTGTATAATAAAATAGTCTCAAATGCAATATTTTTGATTTATATCGAGTATTTTAGTTTTCAATATTTTAAAATAAAAAGATCAACTTAATTACCTTGTACATGTCGACTGGTTCAATGTTCAGTTTCGAATGTGTTGACGGTCCTCTCAGTGCCTGCTTATATATGTTACTTTCCCTTACAAACTCCTACTCTTATCATCTGTAGAAATGCTTTAGTTTTGAGATTTGGTTTATTGTTTATGTCTTATTTATTTTGTCGGTTAAATTTAGAAAAAATATTTTTTTTAATATTGACTTTATGGACATAGACGCTAGGGGAACTGAAACGTCTTAGGTTCTGTAACGTACATATATGAATGATTAACTGTAAGTTAATTTGAAGAAGATGGTCTGGACTGCAGTCAAGTAGTAATAACTATTTATTTATTTCTGCCGACGTTTCGACCTACGTTGTCTTCATCAGGGCTGTTAGTTGGAAGTGTAAACAGAATGGATAAGTTCTTTGTTGTGTTTAAGGTTAAGGTCTTTGTTCACTCCTGCCTTACAGCCCTGATGAAAACCAACAATGTAGGTCGAAACTTCAGCAAAAATAAATAAATTGTGATCAATACTTTTTCATCCTTCTTAACTTATGGAATTCGTTCGAGGGAAATTTCTCTGTGAATGTTATTATCATTTCAAATACCCTTCTCTATGGTTAGATGAATTTATAAAATAAATAAAAAAGTTAAAATAATGAACCCGTTTCTATGGAAATAGACACAGAACATTTACAAAATACACAAGCCCAAGTATAAGTCTTTGTTAACACCCGTCCAATTTTGATATTTTTAGTTTTTTATTTTAGAGAATTACATTTTCTTCCCTATGTTAGCAATAATATTACAGGAAATGTATAGTTTTAGAGTTATTCAAGGAAAAATAATTTTTCAACGTATTAGAAATATTTTTTTAAAACCTCTTATAGTAAGATCTTTTTAAAACCTCTTACAGTAAGATCTTTTTAAAATCTCTTACAGTAAGATCTTTTTAAAATCTCTTACAGTAAGATCTTTTTAAAACCTCTTACAGTAAGATCTTTTTAAAACCTCTTACAGTAAGATCTTTTTAAAACCTCTTACAGTAAGATCTTTTTAAAACCTACCTTTCCCCACAACTAAAGCATAAGGAGAACCACCATTGTTGAATTCAACTGAGAACGAGGAATCCACCTAAAAATGTTTCAGTTTAAAATTTAACTATTATTAAACATAGATTTAAATAAATTAAATGTTTACAATTTATTACAACAAAAAAATAATTGTTGATTGGTATGCAACTAAGGCCGATGTTAACATAAGTACTACTTCGTTATATGCCTTATTTTCTAATCTAGAAATTACTGAGAGCATCTTGTTTGGATCATGCATAATAATTTAAGATAACACCTAATTTTGATATTAGCCAATTGATTATTGTACATTGTTAAGAAAGCAAAAAATCGCGATAAAATGCAACAAATCTGAAGACAGCTAAATTTACAAATTTTTGCCATATCATTGTTTATTTATTACACTTTAATGAATAAAGTCCTTCGATTTAAAGATTTCTAAAATAGCTAAAAATAAATCATAAAAAAATGTTAAACTTTTCATTTTTTGAAATTTTTGGAAGTTCTCGATCTGGATGTGACAGTTCAAATATTTCCTTGGTAGATAAAAAAAAAGTTTTTCTTGTGAAATTTACTATTTAAATAATGGTTATAGTTGTATTATTATGTTTTCTTTACTCTACCTATATGCTTATAGAAACAGTTTTTAACTACGAAAATTCGTTGATATGTATATGTCTAATTTTTTTTTAGGTTTATTTCGAGTTCAGTATTTCGTGAAACATAACCATGGTAATTCTGAATTTTAGCCTGAAATTAGGATTTTAGACCCATTGTGCTTCGAAATAAAACTAACTTCTTCAAAGTCAAACTGTAAAATCATTGAAAAAAATTTATTTTATTTTTGGAGAGCATTTAGTACTATTTTTCTTTAAATAATATAATTATATATTCTTATTATACCGCAAAGGATGACTTTAATCAGCAAAATGTTCAATTATTTAATAGTTCTTTTAATTTAATTCGAAGTAAGAACATCTCTATGCGTTTTTTTCAGTATAAATTTGTTCCTGCTATCCAAATTCATCCCCCCTAACCTTTACAGTTTTTGGAATTTTTATTTGGTTTTTGATGGCCCATAACATTGGCATGTGGTCTATCTTCTTGTTAATTTCTTGATCTTCTCCAGTTTTGATTCTAGAATATCCGGTGGAATAAGGTACTTTTTTTTTGTTGCTAAATCTGATAGTAAATCACGATTTTTCAAATGTTGGCATTTTTTTGTTCCGTCACATTCTGGAGGCGTTACTTGCCAGAAACTACAAATAATGTTTTCTGTATTTCAATTTCGTTCAAAAGAAAAGTAGACAAATGTTAAAGAACAAAAACAAATTCAATTCCTCCTAATAATTCTTCAACATAATTTGAGTTCCTCCATCGGCCGAAGAAGCCACTATGGCAGCCAATGATCATTATGCCTCAACCATTAACTGCATTAATTATGATGACGGATTTTTATGGAAAATTTAATTCTGAAACGATTTTTTTTTTTTTTAAGGTTAGTTTGTTTTTCGCCTTCAGAAAGCCTCGGATCCAAAAAGTGCCAAATATAAATTCTTAAAATCTGGTTTACTACGAAAATTATCCTATTCTATAAAAAATTTCAACGATGGTCTCGCTGTAAAAGAAAAGAGGGATCATATGCCACTGATATTACTCAGCAAAAATTAAATGCAAATTTAAGTTACAAGAGGTGACATCCTGTATAACGAAGGGTTTTATTCTGCCGATGTAGTACTTTAAGTAAATGTAGAATTACCTATTTTTAACAGATTACTAAGATAATTATTTAGTAATTAACGAAAAATCTCATAAAAGTTTATTTGTTGCTGATGCCTAGTGCTTCTGTGTCAGTCAGAAGATAAGGACCCTGAGTAATTTCTTTTGTTTTGGTCGTTTGACGTAATTTTATAGTTGTATATGAACTTTGAAAGAATGAGATAATCCTTGTATAATTATCAGATATGCTGTTATGCATGATATTTAGGTATATTCTCATTAAGCATGTAAAGTAATTCATTCTATTTCAGGTTGAGATAGAATAAGTGAGATAAAATAATGTAGAGTACATGAGTCAGTATAGCTTTCTTAATATGGTCCTTAAAAATTAATTTATTTAAGATTTCATCGTTTTCTATTGTTTTTTATGTCATTAGATTTTATTTTAGTCTTAGGGAAAAAATAATAGAATATAAAAAAGTTTAAAACTGTGACTAAACAATTTTTGTTTGTTTTTTAGTAAATGATTATCGGTCGACGATGAAGATTTGAAATACATATATAATATCATAAAGTATAATATGCTAGGTTAATACCCTAATGTATATTTTCATAATTTCTTCTGCTACTTCGTCGACACAAGTTTGGGTACATAAAATTATATATAAACATTATTTTTTGTCCAAGGTTTTAAATCTATTCATAAACAGATTTTTTTTAAATTACAGGCTTATTCATTTTATTTTCATTATTTCAATCCATTTTTCTGTTAAAAGTTGAATTTAGTTAAATCACACCATGATCGTCTTCAAAAATGTGTCATTGAACTAAAAAAACATAGACAGACGTGAGCCCTCTTAGGAGGTTGGTCAAGGTTACTTCCATTGAAAACTCTATAATGTAGAACCCCATTTAATTATTTTTTTTCGAGTCCCTTACATCTCTAAGAAGACATAAAATGTTCTGGATCGAACCTTTTGAAAGTTATAGAATTATGAAGTATTTTTTTTTTTAATTTTTATTCCATTGTGCTCCTCAGCCAAAATGCAGCCATGTTACTATGGACTACATTTTCATCTGCCACCGCACACATTCCTTTGCTGTTGTCTTTGCACAGTTACAAATGACAATTTTTTCCTACTACATTTTTGGTAAAAAAAAAAAAAAAAAAAAAAATGGAATGTGTGAGAAACGTTCATAGTGAATCTAAAAAAAAATCAGCAATACAATTTTAATGCTTTAAAAATGATTTTAAAAAAAATCACTGCGGTCATTCTTGATACATCTCGTCTGAGCTATATTTTTTTAGGATAGCTGTTTAATATTTTTTGACTTCGAAAATTCTCTCCAGTTACCTCTAAAATCAAATGTTAAGTTTGTCGTATTGAAATGTTATAAATTGTTTTTCGGATTTAGGAAGTCTAATAGATTAATAGACGACATGTTGATACTTTACTTGTGGCACATCTGACAATTTTATTTTATTTTTTTCCGTTTGAAGAATTTCATAGATTGTAGTCTAGACTGGGATTACTTTGTAGGAGCTCTAATACCTTTGGGACAGTCTGTAGGACGACTTCACTAGAGAAAGTAAAGCAGTTCTACTGTAGTCTTTGGAATACGTCAAATTCGAAATAAAAACAAAACCTTTTAGTTATCTGTGCCATTATAGAAGTAGTCTGTCGAATCATAATTAAAACATAAAGATTATTGTCTGAATTGAAATAATTAATGGAAACTTTTATAGCGATCTAATATTATATAACATTGACCCAAATCGCTGAAGACATCTTCTGATTTAGACAAAGTAGGATTAAGCGGAACGACAAATAAGTATTTATTGCTTCATTTTTTTTTCGAAAAATCTCACGTTATTTTCTAATCATTAAATACTTACAAAATATATTGCCAAACATGAAAGCCTTTCTGTATTATTGAAACAAACCTAATTCGATTACTTTATTATTCCTATTTTTAGCCTTTCACCCAAATACCGAAAAGTGGCGTTGTCGACGATTACGTGAGAGGTGGCCGACTTGAACGGCGAAATGTAATATGATGTCACATCCTCTGTACGATGAGGGTGTTAAAAGAATATTTCATAATTGCATCATCATTTTAGGCGAGACGAAAAGACAAAGCCTATTGGTCGAAAATGAAAAGAAAAAATCCTGTATTGAGTTTTATTTTAAAAGATCATGATTTACTTAAAATACTTTTTTCACTACCTTTCGTTCTCCATTTTCCGGATAATAAACAAAAGGAAAGCATGTTTTGATATTTTTTTTAGGATTCTGGATTAAAAAATGTTAATTGAAAAAAAATTATTCTTTCATTGATGATATTTGTAATAAACAAATTTATTTTCATTATTTTTCTATTGAAATTCAAGTTTTACTATTGAATAATAAATAATCAAAAATACCAAAAAAAAAAACCATTAGGAATGATAACTTATCATGGTTTTACTTTATATCTATTGCTATGTATACTGTCGTTCGGAATGCCAGGATAAACTCTGAAGGCAATTATCCAAAAACAACTTAATTAATTAAGGTTGAGTTCTGCAAAAATATTATCATTATTGAATTCTTTTTCCAAAGACTTTTTGTGTTCACCTGTTTTTCAATTTTTATTACTTTATATTTATAAAATATAGTCACCATTGATTGAATAATATAATAAGGGGTGGTACTGTGAATTATAATCGTATATAAACTACATAAAGCAACTAGGTATTTTTTTACATTGATTGCTTGATAGAATGATTCATACTTGTTTCATATGAGTAACGCCTTCATTTGCTGTGATAAAAAATATCAAAAATTGAGGGATAAAGCAAGATACAACTGAAAAATATATTAAATGCTAGGTGAGGGAAAAAGAAGGTGTGAACTAAAAAAAAATTGTTTTTTGTACAGTTAGCTGTAAAAATGGTTTATAGTTCGTCGAAGTGCATCCTGCTCTCTCTCTCTCTCTCTCTCTCTCTCTCTCTCTCTCTCTCTCTCTCCCTCCCTCCCTCCCTC